>NC_073403.1:11980805-12273305 GCF_028641065.1 Leucoraja erinaceus
GTTGTGATTAGCGTTATATTTTAGTGTTATTATTATGGAATGTGGAGGAAAGGTGGAAATGAAGCTAAGATACAGATCATCCATCAACCTAACTGAGGAGCAGAATGAACTCAAGGACTGACTGAACAAGTCACATTCCTCAGATAGACACAAGGTGTTGGAGTAGCTCAGCGGGTCAGGCAGCATCTGTGGAAAAAAGGGATGGCCGATGTTTCAGGTCAGGACCCTTCTTCACATTACTCTTCCACTTCATTAGCAGTTCCTAGGGTCAAGCATGACTTGCTTCCACCATTCTGTGGGCCTGTGGTGCTCAAGAGATCTCTGTGGGATGCACGAACACTACCGCAGATGGGATGGGAGAGTGTGGGACGCTGTGTTCCTTCTGCGGTTGTCACTAGGCTGCCGTGTGATCCTGGCAGAAGCCTGAGAGCCTCGTTACTATCCCAGAGGGTTAGCAAAACTTGACTTTGGCCGGTCATTGGCCAGTGATTCCCACTGAGTCTGTGAAGATGAATATTTTTTTTCATTGAAGCTGCAGAAACGTCCATGAATTATTTTTCTCTGTCCTCCTTGTGATCTCTTGCTGTGACAGCAACTCCATAAATTCACAGAGTAGATGTTATACCAGAATTTTCCCGAACAGTCTGTGACCCATAAAGCTGTGTCCGGTGGAGCTATATTTAAACCCCATAGCGCTGCAGCCGACAGCTCTTTGTTTAAATTCCCACATGTTAAGCCGCCAGTGCTCTGTTTAAACCTTTGCGCGCCAAACAGGCAGCGCTGTGTGTATTACCTTTATGCACTAGGTCTGTAGCGCTGTGTGTATTGATTTGCGTGCCAAGTCTGTAGCGTGTGTATTACTTTAGGCGCCAGTCTGCAGCTGATAGCACTTATTCCCAAAGGGGGTGCGGGCTTGCTGGGATGCAGTCCCTTGCCATTGGTTATACTTTGGGAACAGCGCTATTGGCCAGGACTTACCAGCGGTTATTTCAACACTTGATATCTTGCCTGTAGTTAGTTCAAGTTCATGTACTAGAGGGGTTCACCGACGGGCTGAGTGGCGATCAGCACACGGACGGAGGCAGAGAGAGAGAGAGAGAGAGAGAGAGAGAGAGATGTGCTGCTGTAAAACTGGACCCCGCGCATATCAAGACGTATCGTTTTTGTCCTCTCTCACAAATCAAACTGATTTGCAACTAAACAGAGCCTTTTTCTGTCCTACTAGTCAGATCCTTGAACCTGTTCCCATGTAACAATGGGACACACAGATTGCTCAGCCATTCACTGCTGTGCCTGGATGACGACAGCTGTCACAAACTTTAGATGTCCTTTTTTTAGCTAATCGTCCCTAATCATTTTTTTCCGTTCCCCTTTTCGTTTTCCTGTTCCTCGCGAACTTCTTTATCTCAAAGAAACACGTTGACTTGAAGGAGCTGGGTTTTGGATGTTAAAATCCTGCTCGTCGTTTCCTCGAAAGATACAAAACATTGGAGTAACTCAGGGGGTCAGGCAGCATCAGTTTCCTTTTCTCCAGAGATGCTGCATGACCAGCTGAGTTACAGTACTCCAGCTATTTGCGTCTATTTCTGGTGCAAACCAGCATCCGCAGTTCCTTCCTACACACATCATCATTTCCTTGTTGTTCCTCTCCAACGTGATTAATTCAAACTTGTCTCAGTCTGAGCTGGGTTAGGGGTGAGGTTGTGTCAAAAATATCCACTCCAAAGACAAAGCAAGAATTTCATTGTCCTGAGTATAGAAGTTGGGATGTAATGTTAAAATTGTACAAGGCATTGGTGACACCAATTCTGGAGTATGGTGTACAATTTTGGTCGCCCAATTATAGGAAGGATGTCAACAAAATAGAGAGAGTACAGAGGAGATTTTCTAGAATGTTGCCTGGGTTTCAGCAAGTAAGTTACCGAGAAAGGTTGAATAGGTTAGGTCTTTATTCTTTGGAGCGCAGAAGGTTAAGGGGGGACTTGATAGAGGCCTTGATGATAGGGATAGACAGAGTTGACGTGGATAAGCTTTTCCCATTGAGAGTAGGGAAGATTCAAACAAGAGGACATGACTTCAGAATTAAGGGATAGAAGTTTAGGGGTAACATGAGGGGGAACTTCTTTACTCAAAGAGTGGTAGCTGTGTGGAATGAGCTTCCAGTGGATGTGGTGGAGGCAGGTTCCATTTTAATCATTTAAAAATAAATTGGATAGGTATATGGATGGGAAAGGAATGGAGGGTTATGGTCTGTGTGCAGGTAGATGGGACTAGGGGGAAATAAGTGTTCGGCATGGACTTCTAGGGCCGAGATGGCCTGTTTCCGTGCTGTAATTGTTATATGGTTATATGGTTATCTGGGACACATGACAATAAACTCTCTTGAATCTCTTGAATCTCATAAATCTTGAATCTTCCAGTCAAAAAAAATGTCATGCAGTTCCTTGCCGAAGCCATTGGATGCAGCGTTACCTCTCGTTGGTTTTCCACTGTACAATGTTAGGGTAAATCTTAAAATCTAATTTCCATGTGATTCCAGACCTGTGGGTTCAAATCTAACCGCGTCACTTGGTGAATTATATTATGTTAAGAAATAACCTGATATTTTTTATTACATTAAATTCCATCTTCTACCATCACCGTGTATGTTGGCTTGCACTATTATGATCTGGTTTATGTAGAATAACTGATAGTTTATTGTTTATTCATTTGTTGTGTTGTTTCATTAATGAGCCTATAAAGCTGCTGAAAATGAGAATGTCATTGTTCCGGTCCTGCATAGGACATTTAAATACTCTTGACTAAAAAACTGGCCACAATGATGATGATTGTGAAACTGCCAAATTGTTGTGTAAAAAACATCTGCCAATGTCTTCAAGAGATTGAAAATCTGTTGATATCCAATTAAAACCTCATGTGACTCCAAACCCACAGTAGTGTGTGGGACTGGCAGCTGCCCTCTGAAATGGTTCGCTGTACAAAGACAACTACATTTATCTGGAATAAGAATAAACCAGGTCAACAACCAGGCCTTGACCTAGGCTGCAAATTCAAATATAGTGAATTTGCTCCCAGCCAACAATGGGGATTTGGAGTTTAAGTTGGGAGAGATGTCCCCCCAGAGCAGCCAAGAGAAAGCCTGATGTAATTGTACTCACAAAGGGACACCTCATAACTAATCTCCCAGACTCAACCATCTCAGTCTGGATCATGATATCCCACCAACAGGGCTGACCAACAGGAACTGGCTGTGGAGCCAGTGGATGGGAGAAATGTAGCCTCGGATTCTCAACCTTGATTCCAAACCCAATGAAGTCTCACAGCAACAGGTCAAACATGTCAAAGGAATCCTCCTCCTGATTATCACTTCCTTCCTGCTTTTCCTCGTGGAAGAATTACAGGGTGTAGGATTTCAATCTCCTTCATCAAGACTGGCTTGGTGCCATTACTACTGCTGAGCCCCGAAGGATATAATGGCTGGACTATATCTGTGGCAGGGAGTGAGTGAACCAACAGAGGGTTGGATGTTGAACCTGAGACAGATGTTTCTGCTAATGATAACATTGATATGAGAGGTAAAAGAGTACAGTCTTGGCACTGAGGAAACCTCCATCAAGTTAAGTAGCAGTGGAACAGAGCAGATCTGGCAACTCAAAGCTGAGCATCAATGAGCTGCTGTAGACTATCACCCGCAGAAATGTCCACCACCACACCTGTAAACTCATGTCCGGCACATCCCTCACTCTCTCATTCCAATCAGGCCCAGGGATCAATGCTGGTACAATGCCAACCACAGTAGGTATTTACTGGAAACAGTGCCAGGTTCACCAAAAGCTGAGGTGCCAACCAGCTGAAGCTCCAACTCAGAACTACATGCATGTTTAACAGTAGCGACGCCATGCAGTGCGTGGAGCTGAGAAGGCCTAAAACTAATAGATCAAAACTGAGCCATCACCCTACAATTGACCATGGTCGGTATTGGACAATAGGGCAACTGATGGGATGAGATGGCACCAGGAACACCCCCCCTCTTCAACAGTGGCAGCTCTCAGCATATGAGAGTCAAAGTCACAGGTGAACATTTCATTTGCAATGGGTTTAGCCAGTGTCAAATGCAAGATCCATCTACAAATCCTCACCATCACAGAAGCCAGTCCTCAAATCATTCATTGAAAACACTGGCTACAGAAAGGGCGATTAGACTTGACAATATTCAGCTCTAGTACAGTAAACATTTCATTCCAGGACTGGCAAGTTGCTGTGTCAGCAGAGTTGCAACCTTGATACCAGTCTAACAATGGGGAAAAAAACCTGAAAAATAACTTCATTGTGTGTCATTGGGTCGTATTGGGCCATTTGGTCCATCGAGTCTGCTCTGCCATTCCATCTTGCCTAATCTATTTTTCTCTCTCAACCCCATTCTCCCGCCTTCTACCTGTAACCTTTAATGCCATTAGTAATCAATCTCCGATTTGAAAATACGCAATGATTTGGCCTCCACAGTCATCCATAGCAATAACGTGCTGGGCAAGAGTTTACTGTTGTGGTGGTGGACATTTCTGCTGGTGATATTCTACAGCAGCTCATCAATGCTCAGCTTAGAGTTGTCAGATCTGTTCTCTTCCAGTGTTACTATTGCTACATAACGTGACGCCGATTTCCTCAGTGCACTGTACACTGTTTCCTGCAGTGTGTGTGTGGTCATCTGTGGTGATTCCACAGATTCACCAGCCTTTGGCTAAAGGAATTCCTTCTCATTTCCATTCTAAACAGGTGCCCTTTAATTCTGAATCTGTGCCCTCTGGCTGTGGATGCAGATTGACAGATTCTTCATTAGTAAGGGTGTCAGGGGATAAGGGGAGAAAGGGGGAGATTGGGGTTGGGAGGGAAAGGTAGATCAGCCATGAGCGAATGGCAGAGTGAACCTGATGGGCTAAATAGCATAATTCTGCTCCTATAACTCATGAACTTCTGAACTTATTTTGAGTCACGAATGAGCCAGACCAGATAAGGTTGGTACACTGAATGAGTTTTGTGAAGTAGATGGGTTGCTTATGATAATCAGGTGGTTTTTGTGGTCATTATGTTTTCACAAATTTTCGGGAATTAACTGAAATTAAACTCCACAGCTACCAGCTTGTAATTTCATTGAAAGGACCGTGTGCGCAGTGTGTGCCCACCAGCTGTTTGTGTGTGTGTGTGTATGAGGTGCCCCACCAGCAGAGCCCGTGTCCCCAGGCGGCGCTCCCCGCTGCTGTTGCGCCGTTAGGGCGGGGCGGAGTCGGGTTCCAACTTGTGAAACATCCGACGAGGTGTTCACTGTTGGAGAGATTCCGAGCTCGGAGGCTGCTCCCTTCACTTGCTGAGGAACACCTGGGACATCAGAGCCGCGGCGATGGGAGCGCACGGCTTGCTGTTGAGGCTGGTCGCTGTGGTAGCACTGTTCTGCATCTCCACAGTCCGTGGTGAGTCTCACTCAGTCCCCCCAAGCTGGTGTGCCGGGGCTGGCTACTGGGTTGTATCAGGGACTGCCTGAACTGAGGAAGGTATCCCAAGGGTAAGGGGGGAGGAGAGGGGAGGAGGGTAGGGAATGTGTGAAGGAACTTTGGAGAAATGCAGTGTATTGAACAAGTGCTCCTTACAAGAGGCAACTAAGCACCAGCGATTGAGGATCAGAATCAATTGGTAAAATGAGGGCAGCAATCCTGGGGGAAATATTGGACGCCCCAGTGTGATCTAACTAGTTTAAAGTGGGGTTGAATGCTAAAAGTGAGATAACTGATTCATTAGAAAATGTAACCCATTTAAGCAGGAAGTCTGAAGAAGGGTTTCGGCCCGAAACGTTGCCTATTTCCTTCGCTCCAAAGATGCTGCTGCACCCGCTGAGTTTCTCCAGCATCTTTGTGTATCTTCGATTTTCCAGCATCTGCAGTTCCTTCTTAAACACCCCGTATTGGAAATATGCTTTTTTTTGCTGAATTGAACACCAGAAATCAGGTGCTTTTAATTTTAAGAACCAGTTGCATGAATTGAAATTCACATATTTTGAATTTAAATTAGATTTAGCAACCCTGCTGTTTTTTATACACATTTATTGGGGTTGGGGTTGATATAGCATAATTTCAGATGGGACGAGAACAACTTAGTTTATAAAGTTCTTTAACATTTCATTGCATTCGTCTGCAGTATTTAAGTGTAAAAAAAACCTGGATGCAAAAGGTTTATTTGGGACATGGGACAAATGTAGGCAAACGGGATTAGGATACAAATCATCTTGGTCGGCATGAACTAGCAATGTTACAAAATTTTGAGATTTAAAAAATCAAGTCTGCAATTTATCCCATCAGATAAAGCATAAAAAAAAGTTTAATTTGACACCTAATTCACTTTCATATCTCAAGTATTTAAAACGTTATGGCCATTTTCATACTCGGAAATTAGCATCTTTTTCCCTATTGATTTTCTATGGACATAACAAAACAGCTGTGATTGTGGACAGTCAAAAGCCCATAACTTTCATAAAAATTAAGAGAACTGAATGAAATTTTCAGTTATCATAGATTGAAGCATTCTGAAACAAATATAAAATAATCTTACTTGGACGACCAGAAATTAAAGCATATAATTAGTTAGTTACCCAATTGTAGCTAATTCCAAACTTCAATTACTAGATCTAAACATCTATCCATTTCTTAAGAAATTATTAACATTTTTAAATAGCCTAAGTGTCCAAATAATATTCACAAATAATTCACAATAAAACATAATTTTTAAATCTCATTTACATTAATTTATAGGCCAAATGGAAGGAATTTAGTGTTCAATTGCAATAAATTAATGGCATTTAAATCAGCTTTCGAGGACGCGCTGGTTTAGAACGTTCACGTTGTGGTAGATTTGTGCCCCAAATGCCCAGAAAAATACAGCGGGATAATAATGGGGCCCAAATTAGCTATTCGCAACATAAAAGTTTGTATAAAGGGATCTTAAGAAGCCCTTTTTAACGTAAAAATAAACAGCCTTCCGTTTTCCCTGTATGAGATCCGGCCCGTTGTCGGCGGTCGGGGGTTTAGAGGTTAATTTTTAACCTACTATAACAATTAAATAAAGCCCTTAAAACTAATAATAGCTCGAGCGACAGAATCTTCCAGCGATTTTTCGTTAATAATTAACTAGGCTGAACAAGCTCGATTTGAACAGCCTAGGGAAAATCGCGTTTTAAACCCAGCCCCCTCTAAACGGCGCCAAAATCACGCGCACGGGCTGGGACCGATTTTCAGCGACCTTCAGGTACGTTTTGCAACATACCTACATGAACGAGCTGGGCCGAATGGGCCTGTTTTGTTGCAGTGAATCAATGAATATTCATAAATGTAAAAAAATGGGCCAGCCAAAGAGATATTTGTGCCAATAGCAAGGGGTTTGGCCAGTGAGATGGGATTTAATGAGGTTGGGGAGCTAGAAATTCAGGGGAACATTTGGGAACAAAATTCCTGAAATGGGGACCTAGAAACCTGAAGACATTGGCCCCACTATCGCGATGATTAAATTCTGGGAATTACAAGAGGCAAGTATCGGAGAAGTACGGCCATCTCAGAATTATAGCAATGGAGGAGATCACAGGGGGAGGGCAAAGAAGGATTTGATAACAAGGGAAAGAATTGTAAAATAAAAAACAGGACATTATGGAAATGCTCAGCAGGTTGGATAGCTTCTGTGGAGAGAGAAACCGAGTTAATGGTTTAGATCTACTTTGTTTCTCATTCAACTAACACTGCCCGACCTGCAGAGTGTTTTTTATTATGAATATTTTTTTCAGGTCTTCTGACTTTGAGGTTTGTTGATCTTTAAATATTTTAAAATCAAGGTGTTCCATAACTGGGCCTTGATACGAGTAGGACATGGACAGCAGAGGTTTGGAGGACCTTATGATGACAGAAAACAAAATAATGGGAGATCAGCTGTGAGTCTGGGGAAGTTTGAAAATTGAGGAAGATTGCATTATATATTTTTTTAAATACAGGCATGCTGAGGGAATAGACCAACACAAAATGGTTGAAATTAAAAACAGGAGAATGCGATACACTATATTTTAATGGACAGAGTCAAGAGGAATTATACTTGCTAAATGGCTCCTTTTATAGAGAGGAGAGAGATAACTATAATGGTGCAGGTTAACAAAGGAATTTGTTTAGTGTGTTGTATAAACCTGGACTTTATAAACAAGAGGGATAGAGCACAAAAGCTGAACTTACAGAAACATTAGTTCAAACTCAGCTAGAATATGGTGTCAAGTTCTGGAAAGGGTGTGAGTAGTTTAGGGATTCAGCATGGAAGCAGACCCTGTGGCCCACCGAGTCCATCGATCACCTGTTCACACTAGTTCTACGTTATCCCGCTTTCTCATCCACTCCATATACATACCAAGAACAATTTACAGAAGCCAATTAACCTACAAACCCACACGTCTTTGGGAAGTTGCAGGAAACCGGAGCACCCGTAGGAAACCCACGCTGTCACAGGGGGAATGTGCAAACTTCACACAGACAGCACCTGGGGTCAGGTTTGCACCCAGATTCCTGGTGCTGTGAGACAGCAGCTCTCCCAGCTGTGCCACTGTGGCACCCAGTGTGGAAGAATAGGGTGTGGAAGAATTCCAGAGTTTGGAATGCAGTACTTGATAGCATAGTCACCACACATTGAATGCACTGTGCAAAGTGATATTGCATTAATAGTGGAGGGAGTTAAGGATTCAACACACGAGTGCCAAAAACAGGATTGCTGTTTGAAAGACTCGTTGTTAACTCGGAGAGACGGATGTTATTCTGCAGCGATTGTCATCCTGAAATGGCAGACTGTTCTAGAACTTACGGGAGCTGACAATTTTCTCAGTCAGGTCAGAGGGGGAAGAGTTAGTCACTCGGTATTTGTTCCCTGGGGGTAATTCCATCTTTACAGATCTGCAGTGTCTGAATTCTGGCGTGTTTCAACGAAACAGTGCCGAGAATAAAATAATGGATATAAAAATGATCTTTAAACTTCCCATTTCAGTTTATGCACCATTTTAATTTTGGTGAGAGGTGCACTGAACACAAGGAACTGTTATCTCATAGCCACAACTTGCCTCCAAATGTAGCAGAAGGGTTTGTTTTGCTACCCGGTAGAGTAACTACTTGCTCCTGCCATTCTCTGTTTAAATTCTTGCAAAAGAAAAAAAAACTGTAGGCAAAGAAAGATAACTTGTGTAACACTTCTGTGAAAATACATGAAGGGTCTTGCCAAGCTTGGATACAATGCGAGATTGTAATTCCAATGGCATTAGATGGACAGCCTCCAAGCGTGAAGTTTGCTGCCTGCATTCCGACACCAGAGCCCATTCTCTCAGCATCTATCCCAGCTGGGAGGATCTTAAGACATTTGCCTTCCATCACAGTGAGGAGGGGCCTGGTAGACTCACTGTGGTGGATGTTAAACTGTGTTAAGTGTGTGCTTTGTTATTTTATTCTATGTTATGACTGCAAGGTTCGCAATTTCGTTCAGACTGAAATGTCTGAATGACAATAAAGGATACTTTACTGTGACACATGGGGGTGGAAATGAGCAGAGTGCAGGGTTGTTTGAAGAAAGAAGTACAGATACTGTGAGGGGGAGGGGAAAAACCTCCGTTCTGGCATGTTCAGTATTATAATGTGACAAAATGTTGCCTTCTAGTTATTTTTGTTGTGGTGTACTTTGTAAGATAAGGAAGTGATGTCTATATTTGATACTGAAAACTGAGTGCAATTCCCATGCCCAATATTGCCCCACAATCTCAGCTGTCTCCACTCCACTAGAAATGTTCTGGGACTTTTGCTCTGTCCTGAGTATTATGATTTCTTTCGGTTTAAAATGATTGTTCTTCTGTGTAAACCCTCACATGATCTTGTGCCTCCTAGTGGAACTTTATCTAGCCCTACAACATACCAGCCCCCTACCTACCCAGTGCTTTTCTTTCTCCTGACTAGCACCCACCCTATCCTTGTCCCAGTGTTGGCCTTCACGTGGGTGTAACCTACATTCTATCTCTTCTTATGATGTTGAAGGAGGCCATTTGGCCCATTGAGTCACTGGCAGTTCAGAGCAATCCCATCAGTCCTGAGCCCCCTCTCTTTGAGTTGAGTAGAGATTGAGTTTTGTTTATTGTCACGTGTACCGAGGTACAGTGAGAAGGTTTTGTTGCATGCTAACCTGTCAGCAGAAAGACAATACATGATTACAATCACGCCATCCAGTGTACAGATACATGATAAAGGGAATAACTTAAATAACGTTTAGTGCAAGGTAAAGTCCAATCTCTTTCTTGGATAGTGACCCAACCTGCATGCCTTTGGGTTGGGGTGGGGGATGGGGAGGGGAGGGGGATGGGGGGGAGGGGAGGGGATGGGGTGGGGAGGGGGAGGGGATAAGGGAGCCAGCTAGGCACCCAGAGGAGACCCATGCGGTCACAGAGAGAAGGTACACACTCCACACAGGCACACACAAGGCCAGGATGGAACCCAGACGGCTGTGGCTGTTAAACTCTGTCCCTCTCAACTACACCTCTCCTCAACTTTTCCTGAAGCCCAACGCGTTGGCGAAGTCACTCATCTATCAGTTTTTGTTGTTGAAATTCTGTGAAGCGTCTGAACTTTGTCTATGTTAAATGATGCTAAAAATGTCGTGTTAATTTTAATGATAAGATGGTCGCAGAACAAAACCACCAGACAATGCAGTAAATTCCTGCTGTCCTAGCAACCTTTACCAGTTAATATTGTTATAGAGTGATACAGTGTGGAACAGGCCCTTCGGCCCAACTTGCCCACAGCCAACATTGTCCCAGCTACACTAGTCCCACCCGCCTGCGTTTGGTCCATATCCCTCCAAACCTGTCCTATCCATGTACCTGTCTAACTGTTTCTTAAACGTTGGGATAGTCCCAGCTTCAACTACCTCCTCTAGCAGCTTGTTCCATACACCCACCACCCTTTGTGTGAAAACATGACCCCTCAGATTCCTATTCAAACTTTTCCCCTTCACCATAAACCGATGTCCTCTGGTCCTCGATTCCCCTACTCTGGACAAGAGACTCTGCATCTACCTGACCTATTCCACTCATGATTTTATGCACCTCTATAAGATGCCCCCTCATCCTCCTCCGTTCCAAGGAATAGAGATACCCAGCATACTTAACCTCTCCCTGCAGCTCGCACCCTCTAACCATATAACCATATAACAATTACCACGGAAACAGGAATACAAGTCCATGCCGAACAAATACCCTTAGTCCCACCTGCCTACCATAACCCTCCATCCCTGCCTAGCCAATCGCACCACTTCTAGCTCATTCCACAGTCCTGACAATATCCTCATAAATCTTCGCTGAACCCTTTCAAGCTGGACTTGACACGGCTTAATCACTTAAAGCCCCTGTCACACTTAGGAAACCTGAACAGAAACCTCTGGAGCCTTTGCGCCCCACCCAAGGTTTCCGTGTGGTTCCCGGAGGTTTTTGTCAGTCTTCCTACCTGCTTCCACTACCTGCAAACTCCGGCAACCACCTGCAACCTCCGGGAACCGCACGGAAACCTTGGATGGGGTGCAAAGTCTCCAGAGGTTTACGTTCAGGTTTCCTAAGTGGGACAGGGGCATAAGGATGTCCGAGCAAAACCTTAGTGGGTGAATTCAAGCTCCAATTCTTGAACCTGACCAGGAGGCTTATCCAGTCTGACGGGCACTGTGGAACCAGCACAAATATTAAGATGTTCTATTTACCTCTCCATATCACAGTGCCTTGTGTAAGAAGGAACTGCAGATGTTGGTTTAAACTGAAGATCGACACAAAAAGCTGGAGGAACTCAGCAGGACAGGCAGCATCTCGGGAGAGAAGGAATGGGTGATGTTTTGGGTCGAGACCCTTCTGCAGAAGGATCTCAACCCGAAACGTCACCCATTCTTTCTCTCCAGAGATGCTGCCTGTCCCGCAGTGCCTTTTGTCAGGTGGACATAAAATGCTGCAGTGACCCAGCGGGACAGGCAGCATCTCTGGAGAGAAGGAATGGGTGACGTTTTGGGTCGAGACCCTTCTTCTCGGGTGCTGGGGAAGAACACTTTCTTCTGTTTCATTCATTCTTTTTAAAAAACATATTTTTATTAGAAGCAAACATGTTATAAACATTTCATGTATATCAGTCGTACATTATTAATATTATCAATTGTGGATTGGTTCTACTTCTAGTTTTTTTTTTAAAGATAGGAAGTAAGAGAGAAAGAGGAAAAAAAACACAAATGTCAAGATAAAAAAAAAAGAATGGAATGGTTTATTAATAATACATCTTTGGAGATAGGTTAGTGGATTATAAAGTATAACTTTTCATCTAATCCTGAGTTCAGGCTTGGGTTAGGTTCCCGTGCTGGACCGATCTACCCCTTCAAATAGTCAATGAATGGAGACCATATTCTAACAAAAAGTTCTTGTTTGTCCATTAAGACAATGCTGATTATTTCCAGGTGTAGGGTTTCCAACATTTCAATACTCCATATTTTAATTGTGGGGGTTATAGGGCCTTTCCAAACTGTTAGTACCTGTATTACAAATGTTTTCCCAGTTATTATACTGTAGTCAATGAAGTCTCTTTGGCTTGTTGTGAGTGTTAGACTTTGTTCTGATATGCCAAGTATTATTAGTTTTGAAGGTACACAAAAAAGCTGGAGAAACTCAGCAGGTGCAGCAGCATCTATGGAGCGAAGGAAATGGGCCGAACGTTTCAGGCCGAAATCCTTCTTCAGAAAATTATTAGTTTTGAGTCTGGATCTAATTTAGTATTAATAACTTATGTTTCACTCATTCTGAGCGTCTGTCACACTTGCTTCTCACGTGGTTGTTAACAGTGTCCCGGGTGCCAGACACGAGCCTCTGGGTGATGTTCATTTAGATCATTCTTTCTGTGCCACCAGCTTTCGCTGCCCACTGATTGTGGGAGGGAGTTGGGTTGCAAATTTCCTATTGTTGCCTCTCGCCTCCAGTGGCCCAGGCTGACGTTTAATCTCGTGTGCCATCTGTGTGGAATTTGTACACCCTGTTTATTTTCACTTTTGCAGTACCAGATGTACTTGAGTATGGTATGATTTTCCTGGATAGCATGCATAACAATTATTTTCACTGTATCTCAATGCATGTGGCAATAACAAAATAAAACTAAACTAAACATACTCCCTGTGATAATATCGGCTTCCTCCTGATGCTCTGGCTTCTGACTTACCACGTCCCAAAGGTGTGGTGGTTGAAGGTAGTATAATTAGGGATTGTGTAGAGAGTGGCAGGAGAACCAGAATGGGATTGAAAGGCATGTGTGAGACGATGGGTTACAGGGAGCTGGAATGGAGTTGGTGGGCCAAATGGCCTCCTCCTTTATTGTAAGAAAGTATTAAAACCGCCTGCTCAGGGTATCAATGATCAATATTGCTTCAAGAGAGTTTTCCGTGCAAGCAGGAACTTCCACAGCCCCACTGGCAATGAAGAGGTTAAATCAAACCTTGACTGCCAGAAAGCATGGAATTAGACGGGTGTCAGAAGGCATGTGGGAGCACGAGGAGCGTATAAGAGCAGGAACTTGGGTAGTAATAACTCGTCAACCGAGTTTTCTTGAGAGAAAAAATGTTGAATAATCGGAGATAAATTCCTCAGACTTATCTTCAAGTGGCCTTCAGTGCAGAAGTTTTTGATCTGAATGAGCACAAGCTGCATATTCCAGTTCCCTGCAAAACACAATATGACCTCCGTAGTCTTCTGAACAGGATCATCAGAGCTGTACTGTTCATATTGCACAGTCATCTTAGATTAGAACAGTGGTTCCCAACCTTTTTTAGTTCATGGCCCCCTTGGGCTCTTTAATTTTTGTGTGGCCCCCCTTAACATTATTAGCAGAAAAAAAAAGTAGCCCCCTTCATTGAACCTGTGGCCCCCTAAATCCCCAAATTTTCCTGTGGCCCCCCTGAAATTTGCCATGGCCCCTTTGGAATCACTGGATTAGAATATAAAAAACGAGCAATATTTCTGTTCAAAAATATTCTCAGTTAAAGATTTGTCTGCTGGGCTGCGTCGAATGGAACAGTTTTTATCTACCAGATGGGTGGGGCTGGATAGGATGCCAATTTAGCACCAAGCTTCAAAGTTTAGTTTTAGAGATACAGTGCAGAAACAGGCCTTTCGGCCTACCAAGTCTGCACCGACCAGCGATCCCCACACACTAAACGGCATCCTACACATATTAGGGACAATTTACAATTATACCAAGCCAACTAAACTACAAACCTGTAAACCTTTGAAGTTTGGGAGGATACCGGAGCAAACCTACGCAGGCCACTGGGAGAACGTACAAAATTTGTACAGACAGCGCCCGTAGTCAGGATAGAACCCGGGTTTTCTGGCGCTGTAAGGAAGCAACTCTATGGCTGCGACACCATGCTGTACGTTTATTGATACTCACAGAAATGTTGAGGACATATTTCACTGGTTGTCGACATACTTCACTTGGTAAAACCAGAGAGCTTATATATAGGATCTAAGGATATACTTACAGGATGTTGTTCTTCTCAAGCCCCCTGAAAGGAATTCAAGTCTGTTGGCCAAACTATCCACTCCAGATTTTATGTTAATGATCCTTGGCTCTGTTAAGCAGGAAATATTAGATGGTACTGCACCTTACAAATGTGAATTATGGCTTTAGAGTTGTGATCAGCAACTGCCCTAGTCATGGGTGAACCACGGATAACTTCAGCAATTCGCAAGGCTCTGGGCGTCGAGTGCTCTCACATTCGGGCTGTTGGTGATGGAAGTCTGAAAGGCCTTGGATTAGCTTTTTGGAGATTAGAATTGTACACAGGGGAGCTTTGGATCAGTCATTGGACAGGGTTTGAATGATTAGAGCTTTAAGCCTCGTAGTAGTGAGTGGAGCTTTGGGACTTCTGGTTGGAGGTGAGATGAGAGTTTGGGCCTTGTAGAGGGGGATCACAGGTTTAGGCCATGTGGTAGTGTCAGAGGTCAGGCCATGTGATGGGGGTCAGGGGTTGTGCCATCTGCTGGTGGACCAGGGGTTGGGCCTGGTGTGGTGGACCAGGGGTCCTTATGGCCTTATGGTGAGGGTCAGAGGTTGGACTTTGATGGGGGATCAGAGGTTGGGCCTTGGGGTGGTGGGTGGGTCAGGGGATTGCCTTGAGCCCAGTCAGTTGCTCAAAACACACATCAGTTGCATTTAGGATTTCCTTGTATGTCACTTCTGCCATTTTATGGCTTGTGGGAATGGATACATTTTCTTCCCAGGATAAATCCAAAAGGAAGGATTTATTTATATGTACATAATGAGTATATGTGTGCCAGAATATGTATGTTTATATAGGAAATTTCTTATCTATTTTTCAGGCAGCAATATGTGCAAAGGAGCACTGACATGTGCAACGTGCCTGGAGATAGATCCGTACTGTGCCTGGTGTTCACAAGAGGTAAGTCTCGGTCGGGGTCAAGATCTCGCCATCCTGCCTTTGAGTATATCTGCACAGTTTCACGTCTCATTTAACTGTGGGTTGTGTGGCCACAGCCAATGAAAAATTGTTGAATTAAAACTAAAACACTGCTGGTGAATGCAAAACTCATCAATTCCGGCAATGTCTGTGGTACGAGAAACTGTATTAGCAGAACTTGACCTGAAGAACTAATTCTGTTTCTCTTTCCATAGATGATACTGCCTGTCAAACTGAGTTTAGTCAACATTTTCTGCATTTAGTGCAAAAAAATATTAATGGTTGTTCGGTTGCAAATGCTTGATTGTAAATAAAGGACACAAAATGCTGAAGTGATTCAGCGGATCAGGCAGCATCTCTGGAGAATATGAATTGATGTTCAGACTGTAGCAGGGCCCCGACCTGAAATGTCACCTACACATGTTCTCCAAAGATTATATCTAACTGACTGAGTTACTCTGGCACTTGGTGTAATATACTGTATGTAGTTCTGCCTGATTATATATGTTTATATGTATGACTTCCCCCATTCTGGGGATAAGATTGGGCATCAAGGTTCATTCAGTTACTCTGGAGCTTGTGGTGTGAATGCTGAGTGGATCTATTTCTGCTGCGGACGGACATCTTTCTTACTGTATATACCTGTAATAAAGATTGGTCTTCTGGACCAGTTTTTATTGCATCGGTGGAGTTAGAGAGGAATTTTCCATGTTTTTCTTTAGCTCTAGTTCCCCGTCTCTGCCAGACATGTAAACAACTGTGAGTGAATTAAGAGCCTGGATATTGAGCAAGACATTGCAAATCCACGGGGGGCACACATTTTTTAAAATAATTATCCGGTCATCACATTTGCTTGCACCTCATTCTTTAGAAATCACTCGGGGATTTGTAATGAGGAGGAAGAAGAAAACGAGGCTGACAGGTGGCAACTGTTGTTTACTGAGGATTAAACAGATTGATGAGATTCAGGGAAGTGAGACAAAAGAGAAAATGATGCCGAACGAGAGTGCTGTCAGGCCTGGAGATACCAGGGGACGGGACCACTAACCACAGTCAAATATATAAATGTGTACTTATATGTGTGTGTCTGTGTGTGTGTATATGTATATATGTGTATAAATTTATATATATACATACACATACTGAACTTTTGTTTTCTCTCTCGTATATTATATTGTTTCAGTGTACTATGTTTCATATTCTGTTGTGCTGCAGCAAGTAAGAATTTCATTGTTCTATCTGGGACACATGACAATAGAACCCTCATGACTCTTGACTTTCAAGCGACACGGTGGCGTGGCATTAGAGCTACTGCCTTACAATGCCCGAGGCCCGGGTTAGATCCCGACTACGGGTGCTGTCTGTGCGGAGTTTGTACGTTCTTCCCGTGATCACGTGGGTTTTTTTCCGAGATCTTTGCTTTCCTCCCACACTCCAAAGACGTACAGGTTTGTAGGTTAATTGGCTTGGTATAAATGTAAATTGTTCCCAGTGTGTGTAGGACAGTGTAAATGTGCGGGGATCGCCAGTCGGTGTGGACTTGGTGGGCCAAAGGAACTGTTTCCACGCTGTATCTCTAAACTAACTTAAACTAAAGTACCCCTGGGCTGTGGGGGGGAGTGAGGGGCTTGAGGTTAATTCCCCTCCAGTAAAAGGATCATCTGTATTTTCAACACCATGCAGTCAAGTATCAAGGGGGCAACTTCATCTTCAAATAAAGGTGTCTGCTGGAAGACCTTCAGTCAAGATCTCACCATTGAGTAGGTTTTAATTTCAGGCAGTATAGTATTGTCCATGCTATTTTCTTTTCTTGCACATCTACAAGGACCTTTCTGTGGTAGAATTGAATTATTACCGATGCACTGCTTGGCACATCATGCCTATAAGTTGGACCATCTGTTGACTAATATCTTAATGTAATAGAACGAGAGTAAGGAAGAGATATTATGAATATTTGGCACTAAATTGCCTGAGTGACAGTAGTACTTTTGTATTTTTTATTGTATATCTGGTAATGTTTTCACTAATTGAGGTGACATCAGAAAGTTAAACTCACTTTTGGCATTTCAGACTAACCTTTCTGAAGAGCTTTTCTGCTGATGACTGTTTGGTTTTAAAGTCCATCTTCAACTTGCCTCCATCATGAACGGATTAAAGTGCTCACTTAAGAGCACTACGCAAGATGCTTCACCTCACGGACTTTAAATAGGCCACGGAGAATCCCACCCCCCACCCAGACCTCACAACGTTCTCAGGAGTGCCTTGTGTGAATAACAGATCAGGCCCGTTCCACCAACGTCCATACTCAGTGAATGAATTGTAAAAAGATAGACACAAAGTGCTGGAGTAACTCAACAGGTCAGGCAGTTTCTCTGGAGATCTCTCCAGAGATGCAGCCTGTCCCGCTGAGTTACTCCAGAACTTTGTGTCTATCTTCGGTATAAACCAGCATCTGCAGTTCCTCTCCACGCATGAATTAGAAGCCTAGCGGATTCAATACCTTTGCTTTGAAGTTCTCTGGTGATGCATCCGTGCATGCTAAACAGAGCAAGTGACAAAGTCCACTCAATACTTCGAAGAAATGTTGAGACATTGTGGACAGGTTATAAATTCTAGAGCTGATTATTTATCCCAGGGGAGATTAGCAGTGTGCAAAACAGTTATCTTGGAATTTCAAACGACCAGATTGTAAAATAGTACGTTAGTAATAAACATTTATTGATGAACAACGAGTGCAGATGTTGATAGTTTTTTAAACGGAAACAAGTCTGGCTTTAATCATTGAATACTTATCAGGAAAAATACTTGATGGAATGAACAACAACAGCCTTCTCTAGATGCTGTTGAATGACTCCGACTTTAAGAGGCTTTGAATGTGGTGGAAAAAAGATGCCAGGAGAGGTCACAAGGAATAGGAGTAAAATTAGGCCATTCGGTCCATCAAGTCTACTCCGCCATTCAATCATGGCTGGTCTATCTCTCTCTGACTTCATTCTCCTGACCTCATTACTCCTCAAGAATTCTTTCTCCTTAAAAATATCCATAGACTCTGACAACAAATTCCACTAACCCGCTCAAGAAATCCTCGTCTCCTTGTCTTTAATTCTGAGGCTATGACCTCTAGTCCTAGTCTCTCCCACTAATGGAAACATCCTCTCCACATCCACTCTATCCAAGCCTTGTACTATTCTATGTTTCAATGAGGTCTCCCCCTCATTCTTCTAAACTCCAGTGATTACAGGTCCAGTGCTGACAAACGCTCATCATAGATTGACGTACTCATTCCTGGTAGATTCACATTTTGTTGCCACAATGTGTTGCTAATATAGAAACACCCCAGGTCCATCGAGCCCGCACCGCCATTCTTACCCAAACAGTAGACTAAACACAGAACACAAGACACTACCCTCCCCGTTATACCGCTATCCCCCTTGTCTCCTCAAAAAACTAAAAACCCAGGTCCAATAAAAGAATCCGTCCTTCTAATCGACACTGAGGCTATGACCCCCTTGGCAGCTAAAAAAACATCTATTTTAGTCTTAAATCCTTCCACTAGTCTGGTGAAGAAGTTCTTCCTCATCTCAGTTTTAAAAGAGCCCCCCCTTATTCTGCAACTATGTCCCCTAGTTCTAGTTTCCCCGATCATTGCGACATATCGGTGCGATCACGATCTTAATCGTCTGGAAACATCCTCTCCACATCCACTCTACCCAAGCCTTGTACTATTCTATGTTTCAATGAGGTCTACCCCTCATTCTTCTAAACTCCAGTGATTACAGGTCCAGTGCCGACAAACGCTCATCATAGATTGACGTACTCATTCCTGGTAGAGTTGATGGAATAGCTGAGAAAGGTGAGACTAGATTCTCGGGGTTATTGGGGGCCAGTTAAGACGACATTTTGTTGCCACAATGTGTTGCTAATAGCAGCCAAGAAGCAGTTTACCACGCCCTAGCCGGCTGCCTGCCCCTTTTCCCAGCACCGACCCTTGCGGACCCCCGCTAGTTACCGGTTGCAATCCCGAGTATGACTCATTTATCCCCACTTTCTGCTGCCTATTTGTTAGCCAATCCTCTACCCATGCTAATATATTACCCCCAATCCCATAATGTTTTATTTTTAGCAATAGTCTCTTATGGCACCCTAGCCTTTTGGAAGTCCAAGTATACCACATCCACCGGTTCCCCCATCCACCCGGACCGCAAAGGGCATCGCGGGGGTTTCACAAAACCATCCTTGACAAGATTGTTAATAATTGTCTCTACACAGTTTTATAGTAGTTCATTTAGTTACCCGGTATTATCCTTGCCTGCCCCTTTTTTCCGGGGTACTTCCGTTGGGTTCTTTCCAGGACCGCTGGGCATTTTGAATGCATCCTGGTGTAACATAGTTGTATAGTAGTTCATTTGGTATATTTGTTTGTCTTGCTTCTAGTGGTGGGTTCTGTTTTGTTTTATTGGAAATATAATTTTTATTAATTGAATAATTTTTTTGATTATATTAAAACAAAACAAAAACAAACAAAAAAAAGAACAGTTTACCTTGGACCTCTGGCCTAACCCTGGCAGTGTGTCCCCTGTTTGTGTGCTGCTTTCCCGATTGTGTCAGGCCTGGCTGTTCTTTTAAGCATTTCTTTTAAGTTAATTAGAAATCTCAAGCCCATACAATTAAAAGTCTTGGAAAGAACAGCAAACAATTGAGACCAATTAAAATCAATTCGGTAAAATCAAGAAATCAATTACGTACTGCCTCCAGTTGGTCAATAATGTGGCATTAATGTGGCACAGGTTTAGCACATGTTCTGGGGAATCTGTGGAGGGTTTGTGCCCTCCTGCTGGACTTGATGTTGATCCCAATAAAGGAAGACAGTGGTTCCGAGATGGATGATCTGCTGAACGGAAGGAAGTTGGGGATTTTGGCCATGTTGAAGAGTCCAGCAGTCCCAACTACAGCTGGTGGCTTCTCAGATGCGAAAAGCAGGTCATAGTCATTGTTATTGGGACAATGTAAGATATTTTCAGGATTGCTCTGGTGAAATGCAAACCACAACCCTTCAACCAGTGAGCTCTTCCTTGAGCAGGAAGCAATGATTTAGCCAAAGATTTTTAGTTAAATTATTCATAGCTGGCATAGCTACATTTAATTAAAACGTATCTTCATTCTAAGAAACTAAGACCGATAAGAAATAATTCCAATGTGCCTAGTTTGAAGAGATTTTGAAGGTATTGGTACATTTCAAGAATTTGCTCAAACAGTCCGAAGACATAAGGATAATTATTGAATTATTCTGTGGTCTTAACACTGATTCCCCATACGAAGGAGCATTGAATAATGTTTCAGCTTTTCAATAAAGGCATTTATAATTTCCCAGACTGAAGAATTGTTCTGCTGCCACTGATTGTAATGGCAATGAACTTGTATGGATGGACTAGGTTTGCACCAAAGACTTTATGTATTTTACGGGTAGTATGGTTATTGATGTATTGCATTAAAAAAAAAAACAGTTTTATCTGTGTGTGATGCATTTACAGGCCTGTTAAGCTGCTGCATGTAAAGAGTGAATTGACCTGTTGTCGGAACCTGTGACAAACGCACTTGATCCATGAGTGCTCCTGGCGATCTGTTATAATGTCACAGTGTTAGGAAATTAGGGTCTCGACCCGAAATGTCACCCATTCCTTCTCTCCAGAGATGCTGCCTGTCCCGCTGAGTTACTCCAGCATTTTGTGTCTACCTTCAATTTAAACCAGCATCTGCGATTGTTTCCTACAACACCTGCAGTTCCATCCTACACAAGGACATGATAATGTTCTTAATGCAATACTATTGATGGTTCAATGTTCTGATGAGGTGTGAATAGTCCAGAGTGATATTTTAATTGGAATGCCCAATCTACGTAGAAGAATTAACAATGATAGTCTCTCGTTTGGAGCATTACCGCTGCTCTCCACTCTGAGCTGGCAACAGGAGCAATGCTGACTATTTGGTTAAATAATGATGTTCACCAAGCTCCATTATCTGAACCAGAACCGCTGATATTTAATAGTGTTCATTCCACTGAGCCTCTTCTCCCTGAGAAGAAAGCTAGGTCGTGTTCTAAACAGTGTTTTGTGATTTGTTTCAGGATTTCGGAAAGGGCAGTGCTTCGCGATGTGATCTAAAGGAGAATTTAATTACAAAGGGTTGCAGAGAAAATGCGACTGAATTTCCACAGGGCTCCCTCAAAATTCTTCAGGATCTGCCTCTGAGTGAGAAAGGATCAAGTGACCAACCGGACAAAACCGTGCAATTCTCTCCTCAAAAGATCAGCATCAACCTGCGCCGAGGTATGGAACACGTCTCTAATTCCGTCTGATCACCTTCTTCCAGATTCTTCCCCCCCCCCTTGCTTCTCCTCAGTATCTCACCTCCAGCGAATGGCCCCACAGCACCCTTTACGCAACCTGACAGCTCGTAAAATGGACCTGCTGTTCAGAAGTGTTCATTGTGTAAATGCTAGCATATTGTGTGTTTAATCCAATCAATCAAAACCCTATCATCCCCTAGTTCCCATTAGCAAATCTTGCTCTAGTGCGCCCCAATCCCTGTGTATTTCAGAACTCTGCTTTGAGATCTCTCATCATTGAAATCATTTTTGTTTCCAAGTTTCCCCTCAAAATAGGCCGTTTCATATCCTTCCACAGTATACTCCATTTGCTACATTGTTGCCCACTCACTCAGTTAGCCTATCATTGTCACTTCTTAATGTCTTCCATTCAGCTTGCCCTCCATCCTATCTTTGTGTTCTCAGCAAATCATCCAAGTCATCTATAGAAATTGGAGAAAAATTGGGAACTAGCACCGATCCCACTGATAACATCGTGCCAGCCAGTGGAAGACCATTCTGCCCCCCACTGTTACTTGTTAGACAACAAATCCTCTCTCCATGCTAAAATACTCTCCTGCCCCAATAGTTTTCCGTCATCACCATAACCTTTGTGAAGCACCTCACTAAATGCTTTTACTGTTTGATTTAAAACTAGTTTTATCATGTCCTGCAATTCTTCCTTATCAATGCTTTAATCATAATTTATTTTTATTTTTTTGCACTCCTACCCATCTTCAGACCCTCTGTACAATAGTGTTCTTTACCTCTAGGTTTCATACTATTTTCAACTTTTTGGTTAACAATGGATGATGAATTGTTGATCCTATTACCCCTATAGAGTATCAAGTGATGTCGAAAAAGATGCTTCAAACCAAGATTAAGTATGACTTAATCTTTATTAGTTCTCCAGTTAGTTATGCATGCATGCAAACCACTGACATCTAATAATGTGACATTTGATTTGCTGTAATCGTCACTTGTACTAAATGGTGGAACTCGCTGCTTCTCAAACACTACCCATGTGAATGAATTGGCTAGATCCATTCTGCTGGTGGGAAGTTGTCTTGTTTAGTTTAGAAACACAGCATGGAAATGGGCCTTTTGGCTCTCTGTGTCCATGCTGACCATCGATCACCAAGTACTCTAGTTCTGTTATCCCACTTTCTCATCCACTCCCTACACACTAGGGACAATTTTGCAAGGGGCAGTTAACCTACAAACTTGCACGTCTTTGGGATGTGGGAGGAAACTGGAGCACCCAAAGTAAACCCACACAGTCACAGGGAGAACGTACAAACTCCACACAGACAGCTTGCAAGTTTAGGATCAAACCCTTACCTCTGGCGCTGTGAGGCAGCAGCACTACCAGCTACGCTATCATGCCGCCATCTTCTCTGAGCTTTGAATTCTGAGCATTCCTACTTGTGATGGTAGTTGCTGAATTGTTGTCTCTCTGGCAGTGTCCTTCCACAGGCCTCTGGGATACTTGACATCCCATCTCTAACTACAGGTACCTCCCCTCAATGCTTGTAGGAATGCAGCTAGTCTGTAAAAGCTAAAAGATCCTTTTAAATTTCCACCATTATTTTTTCAAATAACCTAATTTTTGAAAGAGCTTCGAGACATAGGAGGAAGGAGCTAAA
Source organism: Leucoraja erinaceus (assembly GCF_028641065.1). NCBI lineage: Eukaryota > Metazoa > Chordata > Chondrichthyes > Rajiformes > Rajidae > Leucoraja > Leucoraja erinaceus. The sequence goes on from NC_073403.1 coordinate 12,004,350, forward strand.
TTTAAAATTAGATTACATCGGTGTCAAGTGACCTTTCCATCATTTTCAAATGAGTACTGGGGCGGAAGATCGCACCCTTCACGTGGTCCGCCCTGTTTCGACTAATGCAATCAACTCGACGTGCACAAACGGAAGATCAAATAGAACAAGTTGTCCAACAACTTTAGGCTGTGCACGCCACACGGAAGAAGAAGAAGAAGAAGAAGAAATGAGTACTATTCCACGCAGCAACTTGTAGTGGGAAGATTCAATGAGACATCATCCAGCTGAAGATAGTTTCATATTTTGAGACATTGATCTTATTTACTCCATCAGGTCTGCTTTGATCATATTGAATAGTGGGCAGAAGTGTGGTTGCAAAAGGGGCCCATTCCTTCTCCTATTTTCTTCAATACTAGCCCTAACTTCAGCCAATAACAATAATACACTGCAGTTAATCCTGGAACAGCATGAACTAAATGGAAACACTTTGTGCTCATAAAGAACAGGAACTCATTAATGCTTAGTTATTATCCACAATTAAACACGGCTTAAAGTTCTGACCAGATAAAACACACAACCGCTATCACTGAAACCGCTTCCTTCCTCAGTTGAAAATGCCATTTGTTGCAGACTGACTCCCTGGACGATGTGGAGTTTGAACCATCGTTCCTCAGCAGCCCTGCACTCTGCTGACTTCTTAATGACTTGCGATTCTGACCTCAATTGTTTCTAAAGTGAGAAGCCATGTCAGTTGTTAATAGGGGCAGCCCAGAAAGGGATCCACTCTGTACTGGAATCTTGGTGTGTTTTGTGTGAAGCTGACTGTAACTGGCTCCCTTCACAACCCCCTAATTGTCCCATAGTGCCTTATGGACGTGCTTGGAGTGATTGAGTCACACACCATGCCATCCGTCAAGTATGCATCCACACTAATCCTACACTAACCCCTCCCCACCTCAGATCTGTAGCTCGACCCACACCCTGGCTGCTATTAAGTGGCCAACTAATTAGCCAACTTGCATGCCCTTGGGAGGTGGGAGGAAACCAGAGCACCCAGAAGAAGTCCATTTCTGTAGAACTGGCAGCCAGTTGATGCCTTAAATGACCAGGTCACCTAAACAATGGCATTAACCAAAGGAAAATAATCCTTCCAGCCAATGTGGATAAACTTGCATGTTCTCACAATATCATCTATTTGCCAAATGTTTGCCCATTATGGTAACCTTTTTATCTCCTGCTTGGCATCACTGTGTTAGTGGAGATGAACCGTCATGGTGCCAGAGTCCTTGGTTCAATCCTGACCATGGGTGCTCTAGTTGTGGAATTCCCTCTGGTTGGTGGGCGAGTTGGCCTTTTAAATTGCCACCAGTCCGGAGATGAATGGGAGAATCTGTGGATAGTTGACGGAATGCAAGGGCAATAACATATGGGATTAATGTGGTAAATGGATGTTTGACGGAGTCCACTCAGTGGTTCCAAAGGGCTTGTTCTGTGCTGCATCTCTCTGTGTAATGGCCCTGTCCCACGGTACAAGTTCATTCCAAGAGCTCTCCCGAGTTTGCCCTGATTCGAACTCGGAGGTTTACGGTAATGGCCGCTCGTCGGTACCCCCCCCAACATGTTTAAAAAACTTCACGAGTCTTCCCGAGCTTACCTGCCGTTAGCGAGTCTTCCCGAGTACCTGCTGTTAGCGTTACGATCCGCTAAGAGACGTCCCCGAGCTCCGCCGTACCCGCTACGCCCATTCTCTGTGTTTACCACGAGTTTGATTTTATTTACACTCGGGAGAGCTCTTGGAATGAACTCGTACAGTGGGACAGGGCCACAACTTTGTAGAGTCCTTGCATACTCTCTCAATTCCTTTCCAACCATCCATAAATCATCAGCTGTGCCACAATTTGTTGGGGATGTGGACTCCAGTGTTTTATAGAAACTTCTCCTTTGTCGCCACTTGCAGGTGAATCCATGTCATTCACGGTGCACGCACGCCAGGTCGAGGACTATCCTGTCGACATCTACTACTTGATGGACGTCTCCTACTCCATGAAAGATGATTTGAAAACTATCCAGCAGCTTGGCACAAAGGTGGCCACAGAAATGGCCAAGCAGACCAGCAACCTGCAACTGGGCTTTGGAGCTTATGTGGATAAACCAGTCTCGCCGTACATCTATATGACAACAGCAGAGGAAATCAAAAACCCTTGTATCAGGTAATTGGTATTTACGTAATCCTCGGATGCACCAAAGCACTGTGGAGTCATTGAAATATTTATAAGATTTGTAGTTAAAATTCTGAACATAAAATCTTACAAAGTTTACAACAACATTCAGTACATTATGTCCGTGCTAGTCAAAATAGCCCCCCACAGCTCTCAAAATGCACATCCAAGTGCTGTTTGAATGTGCCGCAGTTTTATGCCACCACCAGCTATTCAGGCAGTGAGGTCTAGACACTCTCCAGCATATGGGTGGAAATAATTCCTTGTCTCCCCAGGTGGGATTTGAACTCGTGCTTCAAGACCAGTGATCCTGAACATTGACTGCACTCCAGTAACTTAAGCACTGCACTCCCATGCTTAATAGACAGAAGCTGAATTAGTAGTAATGTGTAAAATGCAAGTGTATGTAGACTTCATATGTTCTAGGAGTAGAATAAAGGGCCTGTCCCCCGAGCATGCGACTGCATGCGGCAAGAGCGACCTAACGTGGTCGCTTGAGCTGCACGGCCTCGCGGGGCCGGTCCCACTTCGATCGCCGGAGCCGTATGGAGTTGTGCGGAGCTGGTACCGACTTCGCGCGGGGAACCGAAAAACTGACGCTGTCCAAAAATTCGGCGCGGCAACAGCCTTCCGGCCCGCAGCCGCATTGAGGCCGTACGCAGCACCTCGACGGGCGTACGCACCGACTTGACGGCGTACGCCTAGCGCGAACTTCCCGCGGACTTCACTCGAACTTCACGTCACTCGACCTCCGCGCGGCCCCCGCTTCCGGTTTGGTCGCGCTCGCCGCATGCAGTCGCGTGCTCGTGGGACAGGCCCTTAAGGCTTTGACTTTATTCATGATCGAAGTACAAAGCTCATTGAGATGATTCTGATATTTTGTTTTGTAGTATTGGCAGTACATGCTCGCCTGTGTTCGGATTTAAAAATGTCCTGAAACTCACGGAGGAGGTGAACAGGTTTAATGAGGAAGTTATCAAACAGCAGGTCTCGAGAAACCGAGACACACCTGAGGGCGGGATGGATGCTGTCCTCCAGGTCTCGGTGTGCACGGTGAGTGGAGCCAGGTGATCCCCGTGCAGATGTTGGCAGATGTTCACCTCAATACTGGCGTCCCCTCTCCCAAGCACCTCTCTCCTAGCTGTTCCCATCTCTCCTGCTGCAACTCCATCCCTTAACATCTCTACCTTAACTCATCTCCCTTACCTCTCAGAGTCTCGCACACCCTCGTTCAGTTAGGCAGACCAGTAATGGAGAACATCTTGTATATTGTATATATCTCACTCTTCCTTACAGAAGTGCAGGAGGTCATTTGGCCTGTTGACTCTCAGCTCTCGGGGTGTTATAATACAATTAGGTTACAAGGATTCAGATCGATGATGAAAAAATAACAATCTGACCATATAAAATTAAAAATTACACATTTATTAAAACGTCAACAAAACAACCAAACAGTGAATTCACGCCTTTCTGCCTCATGCGGGGAAATACTTAATTGGTCATTTTAATGTTCCCGCACTGCTTCCCTAATTTACAAACACATTCATCTGCCTTTTCTTTAACTGGATGTGAAAACTGGAGTTGCTTTTAGTGGAACTAAATTTCAGTTGTCTCTGGGAAGAAAAGTTCATCTCGCCTTACTGCTGCATATCCTTGCGGCAGTGTTAGAGATACAGTGTGGAAACAGGCCTTTAGGCCCACCAAATCCACGCCGACCAGTAATCACCCTGTACACTAGTACTATCCGACAATCAAGGGACAATTTACTTAAGTTAATTATCCGATGAACCTGCACGTCTTTGGAACGTCGGAGAAGCACCCAGAGAAAACCCACCCAGTCACAAGGAGAACATACAAACTCCACACAGACAGCACCCGTTGTCAGGATAGAACCGTGGTTTCTGGCACTATAAGGCAGCTTCAACTAGATCATCCAAGTGAGCAAAATTGCTTTTCTCTGCACCTAATTGTTTTTCTAAGTGAGCCCGCCTGCTCGATGAGCGTGAAAGACAGACAACTACATTTTAGCTGAAAGGCCTGTTTTAAACCATTACACATTTCACAAGGCAATCTCATCAAATCCTTTCACTCCACTCATTCCCCTGTCACATATTAGCCCTCGCATTCCCAGCAACTCCACCCCGATTCACTAACCGCCCACCTTTTCTCGGGTAATTTACAGCGGCCAATTTGCCTACCAACCAGCGTGTCTTTGGGTTGTGGGGAGAATGTGCAAACTCATTTGCAGCACCTGAGGTGAGGATTGAAGCTGGGTGCCTGGAGCTTTGAGGCAGCAGCACTCCCGCGCTGTGCCTCTGCTCCACCCATGAAGAAAAGCATGGAAGCAGGCCATTCAGCCCAACCATTATGCATTGCCTTTTATACTCCGCATATGCTTTGGTCGAAATCCCAGCTACCTGTATGTTCGCATAACTGGTGTCTTGGCTTCGAGGATAGTGGTGCCTCTGAGATGTCGGGACTTGCTTTATTTATTCATCAATGTACTTAAGCTCTGGGGAAATGTAGACCTGGTGGAGGAGATCCACTTGCACACCCAGGCATTTAACTGCTTCCCCTCCATCCAGAAAGAGAGGCCATCTAGCTGCAAGGAGGCCAGAGCATGCTAGCAATATCCTTTATATACCGAAGATAGACACAAAAAGCTGGAGGGTCAGCGGGTCAGGCAGCATCTCTGGAGAAAAGGAATAGGTGATGTTTTGGGTTGAGACACTTCTTCAGCCAGACTAATTCCTAAATATCACCTATTCCCTTTCTCCAGAGATGCTGCCTGACTTGCTGAGTTACTCCAGCTTTTTGATGTGTGGCTTCAGTGGAAACCAGCATCTGCGGTTCCTTCCTGCTCCATTATATACCATTCACAGAGAAACAAACTGAGGTAGTTTCTCCAGCAATCCTTCAAGAACCTGAAGGTTATTGGGAGCTCAGAAGGATCATGAGGGAAAATTGTGAAGAAAATTAAATGGAAGTTGTCAGACGGTATAAGGACCGAGATGAGAAAAACATTTTTTACACAGAGAGTGGTGAATCTGTGGAATTCTCTGCCACAGAAGGTAGTTGAGGCCAGTTCATTGGCTATATTTAAGAGGGAGTTAGATGTGGCTAAAAGGGATCAGGGGGTATGGAGAGAAGGCAGGGATGGGATACTGAGCTGGATGATCAGCCGTGATCATATCGAAGAGCCGAATGGCCTACTCCTGCACCTATTTTCTATGTTTCTATAAATGTCAAATGGGAAAACGATGGAAGCAGCAACCACTTATTCATTTTTAATTACATGAGTGATTAATTGTTAGGAAATTAAATTGATATGACGGGAAAGATCTCTGGTTGGGAATCTTCAGCAGGAAACTCCCTATTCCTGGCTCTTGCTTTCAACACGGTGGAAGGGGCTGACTCACCATTTAATTATGCCTTTCCTGACCAGGATTTGTCAAGACCCTTATCGAGAGCAATCACTGTTGTAATGCAGGCAATCACAGACAGGAATTGTACCAGAGTATCGGTGGAAACCACTGCATATAGATTTTATTGTACATCTAAACACATTTGTTCCTTGTTTCCTGGAGTGCCGCAACAGATCCCGGGAATGTGTTAAATCAGGGTATTTTGTTAGATGATGTCCAAAATAGGAATTCCAACATCAAGTAACTGCACAGCAAAGATGTACCAAGTGTATCTCCCACTAGCGACAGTCTGCCTAGCTGGGTTATTGCTGATCAAGATCCACACAATGGAGACCCATCCAGTGCTTCTTTTGCCCAGTCAGTAAGCAATCTGCATTAAAAGACACAAAGTGCTGGAGTAATGTAGTGGGTCAGGCAGCATCTGGAGAACATGGATAAGTGATGTTTAGGGTCCAGCGATGCTACCTGAATGAATAAATGATACTTTATTACCACACGTGACATGTCACAATGAGATTCTTTGTTTTGCATATACAAGGTATGCAAACAGTTGCCACATAAAGGGCATCAACAAAGTTACAAATAATCCATTTAGTCCCCAATGGTCCCCCTTTGTTCTCAGCGACCACACACACACACACACACACACACACACACACACACACACACACACACACACACACACACACACACACACACACACACACACCCCCTCCCCCCTTTGTTCTCGGTGACCTGTTAACATACTACAGCACTTTGTGTCTTTCTCTAGTAGAAGCAAGCATTTGTAGTTCCTTGTTATAGCGTTATAACTGAGCCTATTTGCTTGCATTTGGCCCACATCTCTCTCATCCATTCGTTTAGTTTAGAGATACAGTGCGGAAACAGGCCCTTTGGCCCATCGAGTCCGCACTGATCAGCGATCCCCATATATTAACACCACCCTACACTACGGACATTCATACCAAGCCAATTAACCTACAAACCTGTACGACTTTGGAGCGTGGGAGGAAACCGAAGACCTCGGAGAAAACCCACGCGGTCACAGGAAGAACGTACAAACTCCGTACGGACAGCACCCGTAGTCGGGACCGGACCCAGGTCTCTGGCGCTGCAAGTGCTGTAAGGCAGTGACTCTACCACTGTGCCATCATGCCTCCCTTCTTCCACTTCTTAAGTTTTTCAAGTGGATCAGTTTGAATGGCACATACCATTTTCCGGTTATCATTTTGGTTTTGTGAGCCTTACTTCTGCAACGACACAGTCTCCACCGTTGACTATAACAGAAAAGTGGGAGCATGCTTACTGTGTTTCTCTCAACCTTTACGGAGTCTCACTGAACCTTCCTTTGGAAAACTCTAATGGACCTCTTCCTTGCTGCAGGAGGAGATCGGTTGGCGACAAGAAGCCACCCACATGCTGGTCTTTGTCACTGATGCCACATCGCACTTGGCACTGGATGGCAGGCTGGCTGGCATAATCCACCCCAATGACGGGCATTGTCACATGGGGCTAGACAACGAGTACAACGCCTCCGCTTTTCTGGTACGTTGGCTGAGGAACGTGGTTCTGGTGGCGTGACAGGATAGAACAGGAAACCATGGGTCAGGTCAAACTCATTACCACAGACTGGAGAGGGTGCAGGAAAGAATTACAGGAACGTTGCCTGGATTGGAGGGCTTGAGCTATCTTGAGAGAGTGGACAAGCTGAGGAAACAAGGAATTGCAGATAAACACAAAGTGTTGGAGTAACTCAGCGGGTCAGGCAGCATCTCTGGAGAAAAAGGATGGGTGACACTTTGGGTTGGAACCCTTCTTCAAACTGTCTTTGCTGGTCTGAAGGGCTCTGACCTAAAATGTCACCCATCCTATTTCTCCAGAGATGCTCCCTAACCTGTCGAGTTACTCCAGCTATTTGTGCCTATCATCAGTGTAAATCAGCATCTGCAGTTTCTTCCTCCACAAGGGACTGCAGATTCTGGTTTATAGAGGCTGAGTAGGTGCCCAGAACCAGAGGTTTAAGGTGAGAGGCGGAAGATTTAAAGAGGTTCGCAGAGTTATCTTTTTCACAAAGGGTGGGACTGTTTTCGCTCGTGAAGGTGACAAAAGGGTGACCTTGTGGAGGTTTATTTAATAATGAGGGGCAGAGATAGGATAGATAGTCACAGTCTTTTTTTTCCAGGGTGGGGGATGCCCAAAACTAAAGGACATAGGTTTAAGGTGAGAGGGGAAGGATTTAGATCTCAGAGGAAGCTTTTTTACAAAGAGTGATGGCTTTAAGGAATGAGCTGCCAGAGGAGAAGGAGGCAGACTGCAAAGATGAGGTAGGTGTTACAATGTTAAAAACATATTTGAAGAAGTACATGGATAGGAAAGGTTTCAAGAGTTATGGGCCATGGACAGGCTGATCCGAAATGTTAGATCACGTGGAATCCAAGGCGAGTTAGCCAGCACTGGTTTAATTTAGACAGGGTTTCAATGTTGTGATATTTAACATCTGATTTTGATGTTTATTTTTCAGGATTACCCATCACTTGCTCTGCTGACAGAAAAGCTCACAGAAAATAACATCTACCTCATCTTTGCCGTCACCCAACCAGTCACGGAAATATATACGGTAGGCTCTGGAGAGGTGAAGGGGCACCATATAGGTTAGAACCTGGAGGACCATGGAGCCACCACGGCACCATCAGTCCTCCGACCAGGTTCAACTCTTGATTTCCACCCACAGCAAGAAAGGCTGACAGATCAGAACAGGAGAATTGAATTCCAAATCTGAAGGAATCAAATCAAACACAAGTTGTAAATTGTCCCTGTACGCATCACCTTTATCCTAGTTTAAATGCATAGAGCACGGAAATAGGCCCTTCCGCCCATCACCCCGTGCTGACCATCAACCCCCCACTTGCACTAAACCTCTGCTCATCCCATTTTACTCTCCATACATTTCCAACAGCTCCCCCCAAATCTTACCATTGTAGAGGCTTGCAGACATCTGACGGGGTTAGTTTATCAGAAAAGACCGTTAACTGCTTGGGAAAAGGTTTGCTAAACACAGTGGCAAAGAACAGCTTGTGAACTCAAGGTTACAACTGATAGAAGCATGGACGGAACTCTGAACAATGGTCCCTTCGTAGTGCGAGACAAACTGTAACGTTGCAGGAATGAAATTGCACTTTCTGTCTGTGACCCTTTGGGATTCCTCCAGATGCTCTGGTATCCTTCCAGATCCCAAAGGCATGTCAGTTAATGGGCACTGTGAATTAGCCCTAGTGTGCAGATGAGTGGAAGAAGCTGATGGGAGTTGATGGGAACGTGAGGATAATAACATTTTATATTAATGTAGGATTACCATAAATGGGTGGTTGATGGCCAGCACACTTGGTGGACAGAATGGCCAAGTTATTTCTCTCTGTCTTTCCGTGACTCTAATTGAGCAATCAATTTAATATAACGTACATTTACACTGTGCATTAAAATGTCCCGTGTGATGGAATGTTTTGTCCATAGTTTTTAAGTGTTCCTCTACTATCTCCCCTGCCGGGTTCCAGGCAGCAGATTAATCTTCAGCCTCTGGGAATTCCAATATCCTTCTCAGCATTGCAATTCCAAGCTGACCAGGATTTTCAAGGATGCACTCATGCTGTTACATTACAGAAATAAAATGAGGGGTACAGGGACGGGGACAAGAATGGCATGCTTGCCATCCACTGCCCCACATGTGTGCTTAAAGTTCCATCTTTTGTCAAAGCCCAGCGCCACTCTCTTCCAGTCATCTGGTGTACTGGGACAGTCCATCACATCATCTCCATTCACCCATTGAGACCTCTTCTTGTGCTTCCTCTTCACCCTTGCTCTTCCCCTTCTGCCTTTCTTAAAAGGCAGCTGAAGCAAAAGGGCTGCTGCAAACAGCAGTAAAACGTATATGGTCGAAGCCAGTCTTCAACCTAGTCGAAGGAGGTCGAAGGAGATCTTCTTCATAGTCGTGGGAGGTCTTCAACATAGTCGTAGGAGGTCGGGTTTTTTTTTAGGTCGCTTAAGCTTGTCAGAGGTCGCGATTTAGGTCATGAAAGTGGGATAGGGGCTTCATGTTTTCTAATCTGGTTGCTCCTGCAGAATTACAGCAGGATGATTCCTGGTACCACTGTCGGGACAATTTCCAAGGATTCAAGCAATGTCTTGGAGCTCATTGTGGATGCCTATGAGGTAACTATAGCCACAGTTCCATGAGCAATTGAGGGGACCTCGTTTAAAACCATGCCATAGTTATCATGAGATGTGGCTCTGGTCCCATTATCAGCACCCATGTCAATTCTAATCTCTGCACCAGTTACTAACTTAGCTTTGCCTCCTGCTCCTTCATTTTGTCACCAAGGAGCAAAAGATGGTAAATGGTATACTCTTTCGCAAGGAGAGGGAGAGGGATAAGTGAAGGAAAACTAACGATGGGCCAGGAAAATACAAATCGGAAAAGAACTCGAGCAGAGAATTAGAAGGGGCCGTGAGATGCCATTGACAAATTGGGTTAATGAGAATTCCAAGACAAGTTATAAATATATTATAACCAAGATGTTAACCAGTGAGAGCTGTAGACCAGAGAACCACAGACAAAGGAACCATTGGTGAAACACATGGAATAGTGAATACTGCTCGGGGATCTGCAAAACAAGAACTCAGTCCAAGGTATGTCAGAACAGGCAGCCATTGCTCAAATTGGCTCCAGTCAGGTAGCCGTTGACCAAGGAGACAGAGAAAACAGAACAGAGAACCATAGGTCATTGACTCAATAACTAGTTGTAAAAGACATGTGATGAAGAGCAAAACATGCATTTAAATTAAACTACATGCTCTTTTTTTTTTATCTATAGCAAATCCGTTCCCAGGTGGAATTGGAACTTTTGAATCTGCCTAAAGAGCTATCAGTGTCCTTCGATGCTTACTGTGGGAATGACAAATTTATTCCAGGACAGAAATTCTGCACAGGACTTAAGGTTGGAGACACAGTAAGTACAATAAAAGTATCTTGTTGTTCTGAACCAGATACAGATGAACAACAACAAAAGCTGCCCATTGCTTTCCTTCATTCAATGCCCCAAGGATCTTTGATCAGTTGGGCAGAAGCATAGTCATAGCTCATAGAGCCATGAAGTGTGGAAACAGGCCATTTGTCCACCAAATGTGTTAACTGAGCTAGTCCCACTTGCCTGTGCCAGGCCCAAATCCTTCCAAATGTTTCCTATCCATGTACCTGTCTAAGTGTCTTTCAAATGTTATTGCACCCACCTCTATCGCTTGCTATGGCAGCTCATCCCATGTACGCACCACCCTCTGTTTGTGGGAGGAGAAATGATCATCAAGTCCTTTCTAAATCTTCCCTCTCTCACCTTCACCTTTAATCTATATTCTTTCACCTTTAATCTATATTCTCCTGATTTTGACACACTATCTTGTGGCCATCCACCTTATCTATGCCTATCAAGGTTTTTATACTCGTATAAGGTCGTCCCTCGGCCTTCTATGCTCTGGGGGGGGGGGGGGGGGGGGGGGGGACGGGGACACATTAACATTCTTATTGAATCTTTATTACACCCGTTCCAATTCAATGGCATCCTACCTGTAGCTGGGTCACGAGAACAATCTTACCAATGTTTAGCATAGCTGTAACATGATGTCCCAACTCCTGCACTTAATACCCTGAATGATGAAGGAACGCGAGCCAAACGCCACCTTCATCACCCTGTTCACCTGTGCCATTGCCTTCATGAACAGAGGGACCTGGGTCTCACGGTTCTACAACATTCCCCACTGCTCGACCATTTACTGTGCAAGTCAATGCCCTGGTTTGTCCCATCAAAATGCAACATCGCAATTATCCGAATTAAACTCCATCTGCCATTCCTCGGCTCATTAAACCACTTGTTCCAGATACCGTTGTAGTCACGGTTTAACCTCCTTCACTGTCCACTGCACCACCCATTGTGGTGGGATCCATTCATTTACTATCCATGCCCCCTATATTCACATCCTAAAGCAGAAATATTTATCTGCAACAATAAGACACTGCAACATCCAAAATCTTAAAATGTTGGATGTTTACAGGTTGACTACAGTAAATCTGTACTTTTGTCATTCTTCTTTGCAGACTAAACAATATCACAGAATATCAATATATGAAAATATCTATGAAATGAATCAATGTTATTGTCACATTTCCCCAGTTAACTATCCACACAATTAAAATCACTTCCATTCTGTCTCTGTGCAAGGTGGCATTTAGCATTACTGATCTTTATAAAGTATAAATTGAAAACAGTCCTTTTGGAGAATTTTGGGCGTCTTTCACCTTAAATGCCCATGGGAACAGCAGCGACAACATCCTAAATCACAACCTCATAGTGACGAAGGCAAATAGTTAAGGTCCAGCAGTTAAGGACGAGCATTTGGCCTCTCCTCATCTGTCTCGAGTTCCTTTGAGTTTCCTTAACTCTGTCCTCAGTCTGGTCTCTCCTGTAAGGTCCTCCTCACTCCTGTCTCCCCTTCCATCTCCCAATTTGTTCCCCCTCCATTTTAAACTGGTTCTCAATTCCACATCTTGGGCTGGGTTCTTCCAAGCATCTATCCTGTCAAACCCAGTCATTATTTTTGATAGGTCATTTTGGAGAAATGTAGACCAAGACCACTCAGTCTTAAGCTCTGGGGAATATATGCTGAGATGACCGATTCTAAACTGAGTTCCTGACCTACCTTGGCAAAAGACACAATGGCAACCACTCTCCTTCTGGGTGCCAGGGGTTAATTCTAAAGCTCAAAGTCCAACCAGCCGCAACGTAACGCAATCAAATGCATTCAAGTCTTAATTCTTTTGTAACAAGGATTTATTAAAGTCAAAATTGCAGCACTTCCCAACTACAGAGTGAATTTAATTAGTGAGTTTAAGGCCCATGAGCCTGAGATGGTAATGAATTAATGTGATAAAAGGCCACCAGAGCATTGCACAAGCCTTTGTTCCATTAGGATTAACAACATATCTGAATGCTTACAGTGCCAGGCTCCTTGTAAAGCCTAAGGGCTTGGGTTTGATTTGACCAGCAACTTCAGAAAGAATTATAAAGTAAAAACAGGCTAGGTTAATGTTCACACTCCATGAGATGCTTCACTTTTCTTTCTTCTTCCAATGCCATTACAATTGGCTTTCTGTTCCTTCTCCAACAATGCAGTTGACTTCATTCACCTGTGGTGGCAGTTTTCTTGCAGCAGGATATTCACATCCAGGTGATGCACTGAAATGTCTTCACTAAGACAGTAATGAATCTCTGGAAGTTGCTGCCCCAGAGGACCTGTAAGCCAGATCGTGGGCAAGGATAACTTTTTGAGATATCGGGGAAGTGAGGGAGGTCTGGGGGACAGGTCAGCCATGATCATATTGAATGGTGAGGCGGTTGACCTACTCCTGCTCCTGTTTTCTTGTGTTTCTGTGCTCTGGGGGAGTTCTTGGGTGAGCCAGTGTGCTAAGTGCAGGTGGCATTGGTATGCAATAGATCCCACTTGGACCTCTCCATGGAAAGGATTTTTGACCAAGGTCTGCTTCAATGGTTTAATGCCCTACTAGTCCAGGAACAAAACACTGGCAAGTACACACCAGTTTAGAAATCTAGCGTTGCTTCAATCTGAATTTCATGTCGACAGTGCCCAAAGTCCACTCAACACCAACATAAACCAAACTGGAGGAAGACAAAAATACTGGAGAAATGCAGTGGGTGAGGCAGCATCTATGGAGCAAAGGAAATAGGCAAGCCCTTCTTCAGACTGATGTGAGGGGGGGGGGGGGGGGGGAGAAGAAAGGAAGAGGAGGAGCCAGGGGGCTGAGGGAGAGCTGAGAGGGGGAGGAGAAAGTAAGGACCACCTGAAATTAGAGATGTCAATCTTCATATCGCTGGGGTGCAAACTGCCCAAGTGAAATATCCTCACTCTGGCCATGGAGGAGGCCGAGGAGAGAAAGATTGGATTCGGAATGGGAGGGAAAGTTGAAGTGCTAAGCCACCGGGAGATCACACTGTAATAGCAGAGCAGATGACCTGAAGGAATAGCATCATCTTCTAAGGTACTGGTGATCTATACTTGTATTGACAAATAGAAAATAGTAACGGGCCTTGGAGACATAGTCCAGAGATGTACAGCTTGGACAGTGTAATAGAAGTTCACACAATACAGTCAATCTCCACAACATGTGTGATAAGGTAATGGATATCAATATAATAAACCACAGTGTCAACAATTCACAGGTTAACAGGATCCCACTCAGAACATCTTATGGTGAAACATAGAAACATAGAAAATAGGTGCAGGAGTAGGCCATTCGGCCCTTCGAGCCTGCACCGCCATTCAATATGGCTGATCATCCAACTCAGTATCCCGTACCTGCCTTCTCTCCATACCCCCTGATTCCTTTAGCCACAAGGGCCACATCTAACCCTCTTAAATATAGCCAATGAACTGGCCTCAACTACCTTCTGTGGCAAAGCACTCGGAGAGCAAAGAAGCCTCACCTTGCATGAATAATAACAGCCCACGGTATTATAGTTATACATACATTATGGCATTTCAGGTAATGAAAATCCGCCTTTGTGGAATGTTTAACATTTGAGATATGGGAGAAAATTGAATCTTACGGAATTTATGAGGAAAAAGTAACTAAGGAAACACAAAATGAAAAACAACAACAAATTTGTGTGTGGGGGGGGGGGGGGGGGGGGGGAGAATCGCAATGTGGATGTTTTTCTAGAAACACGGTAACTTTGGGTATACTGTAAATGGAATAATATCAGCATATAGAATGCTAACTGTGATAATTATCCCAAGCTACAGTGTAATGCAACCTATGAATCATTGTGTCTTAAAACAGTTTGAAGAAAAGTGGTTAGTTGCGTCAATCCCTATCCTGTCATTAATCATTTTCTTCAATGATGGTACTGGTTATTCATTCATGGACTGCTGACTGATGTAGTTGTCATCACATTCACTGCAAATGACCATGCAATCCATTGGACACAAAGTACTTCAGCAAAGCTAGGCTTTATGTAAATCAATGGTGACGCAGTGTAGAGCTGCTGCCTCATGGCGCCAGAGCCACAGGTTCGATTCTGAGCTTGGGTGCTCTTTATGTGGAGTTAGCCCATTCTCCCTGTGACCATGTGGGTTTCCTCCACATGCTTCATTTTCCTCCCACATCCCAAAGGTTTATAGGTTAATTGGCTTCTGTAGGGAGTGAATGGAAAAGTGGAATAGCATAGAACTAGTGTGACCGGGTGATCGATGGTCAGCGTGGACTCGCTGGGACAAAGGGTGTGTTTCCATTGCCGTACCTGTCAATCAAAATTCTTTCTCGCTCTCCTTCCAGGTGAATTTTACAGTGACACTGGAGGCCAGGGAGTGTCCAAAGGGTGAGCAGGTGAAGACATTTACGCTGAAGCCGATTTTGTTCAAGGATAGTCTGGAGATCACGGTTAATTTCAGTTGTAGCTGCGGGTGTGAGAGTGAAGCGGTGGAGAACAGCATGCTGTGCACCAACGGCAATGGGACGTACGAGTGCGGAGTGTGCAAGTGCCTCCCTGGCCGCTTTGGGCCGTCCTGCGAGTGCAAGGAAGGGGATAGCTTATTGACTACACAGGAAACCTGCTCGCCCAAGAAAGGTGACCCCATTTGCAGCAACCGCGGAGAGTGCATTTGTGGACAGTGCGTCTGCCACAGCATTGGCCATGGCCTCATATCCGGACAGTTCTGCGAGTGCGATGACTTTTCCTGTGGACGTCACAACGGGAAAATGTGCTCGGGTGAGTGAAATACAGCGGTGTGTGTGTGTTTGAGGTGGGACAAGCTGGCTGGTTATTCTTGCCTTTGTCTTCCCTGGGGCAACAGGCTTCTTTTCATCATTTCTCGTCCTGTGACTAACCCAAATATCTTGGCACAGTTATATATGCCTCAAAATTATAAGAGAGGGTCCTTCCTGAGCTACCATCTACCTCATTGGAGACCCTCACAGTATCTTTAATCATGTTTACTAGACTAGTGTCTTGCACTAACTATTATTCTCCTTATCCTGCATCTGTACACTGTGGACGGCTTGACTGTAAGTATGTATAGTAATTCTGCTGACTGGACAGCAGAATCCCATTTAATGGCTGATTTAAATGGCCATTAATTTACAGCAATTGAACACTAAATCCCTTCCATTTGGCCTATAAATTAATGTCAATGAGATTTAAAAATCATGTTTTATTGTGAATTATTGTGTGAATGTTCTTTGGACACTTAGCCTATTTAAAAATGTTAATCTTTCCTTAAGAAATGGATAGATGTTTAGATCTAGTAATTGAATTTTGGAATTGGCTACAATTGGGTAACTAATTAATTATATGCTTTAATTTCAGGTCATCCAAGTAAGATTGTTTAATTTTTGTTTCAGAATGCTTCAATTTATAATAACTGAAAATTTCTTTCAGTTCTCTTAATTTTTAATAAAGTTATGGGCTTTAGACTGTCCTCGATCACAGCTTTTGTGTTAAGTTAATGGAAAATCAATAGGGAACAAGATGCTATTTTCCGAGTATGAAAATGGCCATACATTTTTTAATACTGAAGATATGAAAGTGAATTAGGTGCCAAATTAAACTTCTTTTTATACTTTATCTGATGGGATAAATTGCAGACTTGATTTTTTAAATCTCAAAATTTTGTAACATTGCTAGACATGTGGGGCCAAATGGTCCACTCTTGTTTCTATTTCTTATGACAGGAGGGCACTTGTAAATTTCCTGTTCCTATACTGTATTTTTAAAACAACTTCTTAAAACTCACTTTTCAGACAAGTTCAAGTTTACTTCTCTGATACCTGCCCTTTGGCTCGAAGTCTGCTCTTGTCTAATGTGAAGTGAATTGGGACATTGAAGCGGTAATGGTGCTTCACAAATGCAAGCTGTTGTGGGGATTGTCAGAACCTCCACTGACGTGACCACAAACAACATCTGTTTAACGGAGTGAATGGATCATCACGTTGTGCACAGAATCTGATCTGTACATTGACATAGAGAGAGTGTGTGTGTGTGTAGAGATAAAGGGTGCCTTGCATTAAAGGGAGAATGGTGGAAAATAACATTGGTTTTATTTTCATTGCAAATGGAGAATCGTGAAAATAGGAGAGAGGAAATCCTGTACAACCCTGAGTCTCAAGCTGTTGTTACTGGTCTTTGAAACAATCCCACATACATCAACGTGATCAAGAGTCAAGAACATTTCATTGTCATATGTGCCGACAAGGAATAAATGCATTCTTACTTGCAGCAGCATAACAGGCCTGTAAACACAATATCCATAAATAATATATAATAAACAAAAAATCAATAAATGAATAACCCCAAGGCTAGTACAAAATAACCCAAAGTCTTTAGTTCAACCAAAGACAGTCCATGAGATTAGTGTTTTGCAGTGTTGTTGGTTGGGAAGAAGCTACTCTTGAACCTGGTGGGCACGGTTTTCAGTCCAATACCTATCCCTAATAAAAAATATTGATGGAGGAGCTAGCTATAAGGTGGAACTTAAGAACGACTCATCTTTTGTCAATGCCAAGCATGGCGATACTTGTGTACAGCCTAGGTGAGGTCTACCATATGATCTTACTGGATCGTATGCAGAACAAAAACATTTCACTGTACCTAGGTACATGCGACAATAAAGTATCATTGAATTAATAATGGCCTCCTTAGAGAATAGGCAGGATCTTGATTAACCTCTCATCAGAAGAATGTTAAATGATGCTCTGGCGCTGGCTGTATGGGGGGGGGGGATGAATTCTCTTCTGTCTCAGTACCCGGTTCCACATTAGATTGGGGAAACCCAGTGGAAGTCACCAAAATATCACCTCCGATGAATGGTTTGGGCCAAGTCTATGACCATTCCTGCTTCTGGCTATGTTTTCTAATGAAAGCCAGGAATTGTTCACCCACTGCTGATGTGCCACACAGAACACTTGGCACTGTACCAGGCCAAACCTAGTACATACCTGCATGTTCCATTCATTGATACCTTCCAGTTTTTTTTTTTTTTAGATTGATAGTTTGAAGAATGCATTGAAAAAATAAATGGCCTTCAGGAAAAATGTAGACCCATTTAGAAATATGTCACGGAAGTCTTCATGGATAGCAACGTGTAATAGGCCCATTAAATCTCCCACAGATATGCTGTGCCAGACTGCGTGGGAACACCACTAATGGTTGGATCATTATATTTGGACATTGCACACTCGTACTGCCTGCTCTCCATCAAGTGCAATGTTGGTCATTGTTTCATTCCGATATCATTTGCAATACGTGGGTGTTCCGCTCTGTGTGAAATCATTTTAATTAGCAATGACAGATAATTAATGTTTCGTAACACCAATCAAAATTCAGGCCCTGGAGTCATGATACATCTTGCGACTTATGGTTTCAGGAAACATCTTATAGTTATAGTTGCACAAAAACAAACCCTTCCACCCAACTCATCATTGCAGTCCAAAATGCCATGTCTAACCTACTCACATTTGCCCACGTTTGGCCCATATCCCTCTAAACCTTTCCTATCGATGCATTTCCTCCAGATGATTTTCAAATGTAGAGATGAGGCAGTCAGTTATTTTTGTTCATTTGGGCTCGCCTAGACTAGAGTTGTGCCTTCCCCCATAACATCACTCACCTGAGTCAATTCATAGAAAAAACAAAAATAATTCCATGAATAACTTGGCTGAGTTCCCAGTTTCATGTATTCTGGGCCAGGGATCTGCCTTGTGTGAACAAACTGACTTGTCAATCCCCACTTCCGCATTTACCAGATGGGTTTCAGTTTTTCCAATCCAGAATGCACAATTCCCCTCTGTGAAGGCACAAAAGCGAGGAAGTTCATCACAACAGTGTTGGCGGCAGGGATCTTAGTTTACCTGATGATTGAAATAATCATTTCTGCTTCTCGCCATTCGAGAAAACATTCCCAGGTTGGGAAGTGACGGACTTCCCCAGGGTTATTCATTGCCATCTGAGCTCATGGATGAAAGGAGGTGGAGAGTCTGCCGCAGGAGGCTATCCATGTGCGTGTGGAAAGATGAATTGTTTCCTCAGGCTACAG
This sequence comes from Leucoraja erinaceus, assembly GCF_028641065.1. Taxonomy (NCBI): domain Eukaryota; kingdom Metazoa; phylum Chordata; class Chondrichthyes; order Rajiformes; family Rajidae; genus Leucoraja; species Leucoraja erinaceus. Next base: position 12,023,128 of record NC_073403.1, read on the forward strand.
CAGTGATGGGCCCTCACCCTCGTGCTCTTTTATTGTCCCTTTTCTACGATAGTTGTAGCTTTAAAGATAACATCTTGAGTGCACGTAATACATGAGTAATGTATTGTGCCGTAATTGTAATTTGCCGCAGAGGAACAAGTGACGGAATCTGTCCTTCCCAAAGCCTTCCACTATCATTGTCAAGTCTGGGTCTAATGTCACTAATTAACAGAGATTAATTACTCTGATGAGTCAGTTCCACCATTATAATTGTATTGTGGAACTGCTAGCTTGGTAGAAGACAAATGGAATATGCCGTGGTCTTTCATCATCATCTCATCACTGTGTTCTTTCTCGTACATTTTCTCACACTCCCTTGATCATGTCACATTCCTTTTCTTATTTTGTTATTCCTTCTGTCCCTGCTTGTTTGCATTTCTCTAATCTTCCCCCTTCCTCGCCGAACATAGAGCAGTGTAGCACAGGAACAGGCCCTTCAGCCCGCAATGTATAGAAGTTGGGATGTAATGTTAAAATTGTACAAGGCATTGGTGAGGCCAATTCTGGAGTATGGTGTACAATTCTGGTCACCTAATTATAGGAAGGATGTCAACAAAATAGAGAGAGTACAGAGGAGATTTACTAGAATGTTGCCTGAGTTTCAGCAACTAAGTTACAGAGAAAGGTTGAACAAGTTAGGGCTTTATTCTTTGGAGCGCAGAAGGTTAAGGGGGGACTTGATAGAGGTTTTTTAAATGATGAGAGGGATAGACAGAGTTGATGTGGAAAAGCTTTTCCCACTGAGAGTAGGGAAGATTCAAACAAGGGGACATGACATGAGAATTAAGGGACTGAAGTTTAGGGGTAACATGAGGGGAAACTTCTTTACTCAGAGAGTGGTAGCTGTGTGGAATGAGCTTCCAGTGAAGGTGGTGGAGGCAGGTTCGTTTTTATCATTTAAAAATAAATTGGATAGTTATATGGATGGGAAGGGATTATGGTCTGAGCGCAGGTATATGGGACTAGGGGAGATTATGTGTTCGGCACGGACTAGAAGGGTCGAGATGGCCTGTTTCCGTGCTGTAATTGTTATATGGTTATATGTCTATGCCGAGCACCATGTCAAGTTAAACTAATCTCCTTTGCCCGCATTCCCTGTATATACATGTACTGTCCCTGTCTAAAATCATTTAAAAAGTCACTACTGTATCTGCCTCTACCCTCTATCCCTGGCAGCGCATTCCTAACTTCCACCATTCTCTATTTTTTAAAAAACTTGCTCCGCGCATCCCCTTTAAACGTTGCCTTTCTCACCTTCAAGCTGTGATCTCTAGTTCTTGATATTTTCAACCTGGGGGGAATTGTTCTGATTGCCCACACTATCTGTGACTTTGTTTCTTTCTCCCTTTATCAATGTTTATTTCTCAGTCTATTCCTCTCGGGCATCTCCTGACGCTCAGACTTCTGTAACTATTTTGCGTCGGTATCCTCCCACTCCTCAAAGATGTACAGTGTTGTAGGTTAATTGGGTGCGGTAAGTTGTAAAAAAAAAAGCATTGTGGAGTGGGGGTGAGCTGTGTATACGGGCGTGTGTTGTTCAGGGGAGCACCACTGATCGGGACTGTGTGTCTCACCGCAGGCAATGGCCAGTGTCAGTGTGGAGAGTGCAGGTGCCTGCCGGACTGGACGGACAGTTTCTGCAACTGTAGCACGAAGACCGGGAGCTGTCGGCCCCCCGTGGGTTCTATGTGTCATGGCCGGGGCGATTGTCAGTGCGGGAAGTGCGTTTGTGAAGGAGGGGCGTACGGTGACCTGTGTGAGAAATGCCCCACCTGTCCCGATGCCTGCACCTTCAAGAAGTAAGTTTCTCCATTCCTGCAACCTTCCCCCCCCCCCCCCTCCCTCCCCCCCCCCCCCCCCCCCCCCCCTCCCCCCCCCCCCCCCCCCCCCCCCCCCCCCCCCCCCCCCCCCCCCCCCCCCATCTCCCCACCCCCCCCCCCCTCCCCCCCCCCATCCCTCGCTCCCTCTCACTCTTTTCCTCCCTCCCCCTCTCCCCATCCCTCCCTCCCTCCCCCCCCCCTCCCCCTCCCCATCCCCCCCTCCTCCCTCCCCATCCCTCTCTCCCTCTCCCCCTCCCCCCCCCTCTCCCCATCCCCCCCCCCTCTCCCCCATCCCCCCCCCTCTCCCCCATCCCCCCCTCCCTCTCTCCCCATCCCCCCCCTCCCTCTCCCCATCCCCCCCTCCCTCTCCCCATCCCCCCTCCCTCTCCCCCTCCCCATCCCTCTCCCCCCATCCCCCCCCTCTCCTCTCCCCCCCATCCTCCCCCATCCCCCCTCCCCTCCTCCATTCTCCCTCTCTCCCCTCTCCCCCCATCCCCCCTCCTCTATCCTCTCCCCATCCCCCCCCCCCCTCTCCCCCTCCCTCTCCCCCCCCTCCCCCCCTCCCTCTCCCCATCCCCCCCTCTCTCCCCATCCCTCCCTCTCTCCCCATCCCCTCTCTTCTGGCCTCTCCCTCTCTCCCCATCCCTCCCCCTCTCCCCATCCCGGTCCCTCTCTCCCTCATCCCTCCTCTCTCTCCCCCCATCCCCCTCTCCTCCCCCATCCCTCCCCCTCTCTCCCCATCCCCCCCCCTCTCTCCTCCCATCCCCCTCTCTCTCTCCCCCCATCTCTCTCTCCATCCCCATCCCCCTCTCTCTCTCCCCATCCCCCTCTCTCTCTCTCCCCCATCTCCCTCTCTCTCTCTCCCCTAATCCCTCCCTCTCTCTCTCTCCCCTATCCCCTCTCTCTCTCTCCCCATCCCTCTCATTCCCCCCTCTCCATCCTCCTCCCTCACCCTCCCCACCCTCTCTTTCTCCCCATCCCCTCCTCTCTCCCTCTCTCCCCCCCCCACCTCCCTCACCCCTAACCTGGACCCCCACCTCGGCACCTGATCACAGCCAGGACCAGGGGGAAGAGTCGGAGAGAACACTTGGTCTGTTCTTTTCATGCCTGTGTAAATCGTGTGCTCACCATTCCTCCCCCCATCCCCTCACAGACAATGCGTGGAGTGCAAGGTGTTTGACACGGGCGAGCTGAAGGACGAGGGCAAGTGTGAGAAGGTGTGCAGGGATGAGATCCGGTATGTGGAGACCGTGGGTAAGTGTGTAGGTTGGCAGTGCTGTTAGACCTGCCCCAGCCCTGCCCTGTGCCTGAGGCTTGGGAGAGGAACAGTGAGCGCCTGGTGTCAGGTCCCTGCCTGCCCCAGTCCAATCCATCTCCAATTCATCAATCACAACCCAGCCAACAGAAAACAAACTGAAAGCTCAGCCTAGAACAGCAGGTCCTGAGCTGTAATGGATTTGTATTTCTCTGTAAATAATGCAGCGACTCTGATAACCTAAATATGTAATAACCATACAGAGATACAACATGGAGGTAAGACTTTCAACCGACCACCTCTACGACAACCATCAACTACCCATTTTTACCCATGTTGTCTGAAGAAGGATTCCGATCCGAAATATCATCTATTCCTTTTCTCCAGAGATGTTGCCTGACCCGCTGAGTTACACCATCTGCAGTTCCTTTCTACACATTTTTACACCAATCCTACCCTAAAATATTTTATTTCCCATCCCAAAATATTGTCTCTCCATTCCCTCCATAGATGCTGCCAGACCTTTTGAGTTCTTCCAACATTTTGTTTTTCTTAAGATTCCAGGAGCTGCAATTCTTTATGTCTCCTTTGTATTTAGATTAGTTTAGGGATAGAGCATGAAAACAGGCCATTTGACCCACCGATTCCACGCCAACTAGCAATCGCCAGTACTTGAGCTCTATCCTACACACTAGAGACATTTCACAGAAGCCAAACCCGCGCATCTTTGGAATGTGGGAAGAAACTGGAGCATCCGGAGAAAACCCACACGGTCACAGAGAGAACATACAAAGTCTGTGCAGACATCACCCCTAGTCAGGATCAAACCCGGGTCTCTGGCAACAACTCTACTGCTTTGTCACTATGCTGCCCTGTTTCTACTCTGGCCCCATAGATTCTACCACTCACCTCCACATTGGGGACAATTAGCAGTGGTCAATGAACCTGCCAACCAGCTCTTTTTTGAGACATGGGTGGAAACCAGAGAACAGAGAGGAAGCCTACTAGGTTATGGAAAACATGCAAACTCCACACGGACAGCAGCCAAAGCCAGGGTTGAACCTGGGTTGCCAGAGTTGTGAGGCTTCAGTTGCATGAGCCACCCGTGGATGGAATGGTCCCGGGGTGATTCCTCTCCCGAGCCAGAGTCCTACTCACTTCGTTATTCCTTGGTAATAATAATCAAAAAATCGTTCATTTACGAAATCTGAAGTAAAAACAGAAAATGCTGGAGACACTCAGCAGGTCAGGCGGCATCTGTGAAGAGAGAAGCAGAATTAACATTTCAGGTCAAAGACCAGACCTGGGGAAGAGAAGAAACGGGCTGTATTTGGGTTGCAGCAAGGGTGGGGGAGAAGGTGGATAGGATTGGGGACAACACACTGTGGGCGGCACGGTGATGCAGTGCCAGAGATTCGTGTTCGATCCAGACTACCGGTGCTGTCTGTCTGGAGTTTGTACGTTCTCCCTGTGACCGTATGGCTTTTCTCCGGGTGGTTTGGTTTCCTCCCACACTCCAAAGGTTAATTGGCTTTGGTAAAAATTATAAAATGTGTGCAGGATGGTGTTAGTGTACGGGGTAATCACACAATACAAAAGCTTTTTACTCTACCTCGGTACCCGTAACAATAAACTAAACTGAACTGGTCGGCATGGATTCGGAAGGCCGTAGGGCCTGTTTCTGCGCTGTACTGCTCGAAGTCTATAGTCTAAAATTCAATATAGCTCAAGGTTAATTTTGCTCAGAGTGTGGGGATGGATTGTAGAGACTGAAGTGAATGCTGGAGCACTGGCACACTCTTCAATGAACGATTGTGTTCTTGAGTTTGTTTGTTCAGCATTTCACTCAGAGTTGCACTGTCTGATTTTTTTTTTTGTTTGTTTGTGCTTATCACTCGGTAGACATGAAAACCAAGGATGGTGTCGTCTGCAGCTACAAAGACCAGAACGGCTGCATCGTTCACTTTGGTTATCATGAAGAAACAAATGGAAAATCCATTCTGTCAGTCATTAAAGAACCAGGTTTGAAAAAGCAATTATTCTTTGAGTTGGATTGATCTGCTTTAACTGTTTAGTTACTTGTATTTTCTCTGTTTCGCTGGTAACTAATACACACAGGGTGCATCGTAGATTCCTGGAATCATAGTTTTCAGGATGTTGCGAATCTGCAGTTGAAAATAGCTCGAGCCACTCCCATGCACTTTTCCCCCAAAGTTGCCCACAATCATCTTATTGCGACCCAGATATGCACAAGTGAGCATATCTCCCTGACGGTTGCATGTTGGGAAGGCAGAAGAGAGTGTTGTGGACCGGGAGCCGCAAGTGATACTCTAATCCCTGCTGTTTCGTTATAACATTAGTAACCCTGTAGTCCACTGTTGCTGCCCCTGTAGGTAGTAAGTAATTCACAATTGCACCTAATCCTTGATTTAGGTCCATAGTTAGCTTCCTCATTGAGTCATCAAACTCTTCCCCTGGGAGTCTACATGATGCCTATCTTTAGCTGTCTCTACCTTCCTTGGGTTCCTGATAGCTAAAAGCCCTGTCCCATGGTACGAGTTCATTCCAAGAGCTCCCCCGAGTTTTAAAAAAATCAAACTCGTGGTAAGTACGGAGAATGAATGTAGCGGGTACGTCGGAGCTTGGGGACGTCGCATAGCGCTAACGGCAGGTACTCGGGAAGACTCGCTGACGGCAGGTAAGCACGGGAAGACTCGTGAAGATTTTTCAACATGATGAAAAATGTCTACGAGAGCCCCGAGTACCGACGAGTGGCCATTACCGAAATCTGCGAGTTCGAATCAGGGCAAACTCGGGAGAACTCCTGGAATGAACTCGTACCATGGGACAGGGGTTTAACCGTTCAACTTCACATCTTTATAAAATGTTTTGGGATCCAGAGCATGCTTGTCTTTTCCAATAGCAGCTATTTTTCCACAACATTTACTGTTTGTTTCTCATAAGTACACAAGTACTTTCCTTATTTATTCCTGGTGTTAACAGAATCTTGCTGCTCATATTAATCCTCTTTTCAGTTTTATATTTCCTGTGGTTTCCACGGTCAGTGGCTTTGGAACCACCACCTACTTCCTGTAAAGGAATTAGTTCAGCTTGTCCTCTAACTCCCACTTCCTTATTTTCTTCGAAGATAGACACAAAATGCTAGAGTAACTCAGCGGGACAGGCAGCGTCTTTGGATAGAAGGAATGGGTGACGTTTCGGATCGAGACCCTTCTTCAGACTGACGTTTGGGGTCGAGACCCTTCCGGCAGTCTCGACCCAAAACGTCATCCATTCCTTCGATCCAGAGAAGCTGCTTGTCCTGCTGGGTTACTCCAGCATGTTGTGTCTATCTTTGGTTTAAACCAGCATTTGCTGTTCCCTCCTACAACACCTCCTCCAATTCTCCCACTGCTCTGTTGCCGCATTGTCTTTTCATTACTACTTCACTTTGCTCCCTCTGTGTATCTTTAATCATCTCCTGTATCTCTTCATGTCAATACCTTGGATGTTTTCTGATCTCATCATGTAATTACTCTAAACCAAAGTGTGTTGCAGTCAGTCTTGGTTCCTGTAACACCCTGCAATTATCATACTTCATCTTCCAGAATTTTTTCCTCCTGGTTGTTCCAAAGATATTTACGCTTGAGCAAGATTTGCTGCACACATATCAAAGTCCCTCAGTCATCTACCTGAGCATTATGTTTGTCTCAGCCTAATGTAGAAAAAAAAAAGGTCTCTTCCTTCACACCTTCTCTCTTGTTTCTGTTGCACATTTTTTACTTGGAACATAGCACGGAACGGGCCCTTCTGCCCACAATGTCTGTGCCAAACACGGTGCCAAGACCATCTCTTATCTGCCTGCACATAATCCATATCCTGCCATTTCCTCCATCTCCATACGCCTATCCAAAAGTCTCTTAAATGCCACTATCGTATCTGCTTCATCCACCAGCCCCTGCAGCACATCCCATGCACTCACCACCCTCTGTGTTTAAAAACTTGCCCCGCACATCTCCTTTAAACTTTATCCCTCTAACCTTACAGCTATGCCCTTTAGTATCTGACATTTCCAGCCTGGGGGAAAGGTTCTGACTGTCGACTCTATCGATGCTGTCATAATTGGATATACTTACAGTAAGTAGGTCTCCCCTCAGCCTCCGTCCGGTGTTCCGGAGAAAGTAATCCAACTTCTACAATAACCATTCAACAATGTTTCAACTGCCAAACTATTTAGCCCAGTGCTCTGTGGTTTATTCTTTCTATTTAGATCATCCTTTATCAATACTGCATTCTTTTTGTTTTCTCTCTCTCTCTCTCTCTCTGTCATTCTAAATACAGTTTGAAACTCACTAATCCTGCACCCTAAAGATCTGAGCAGATCACAGAAATCGTTCCCTATCCTCTTCCCCGAGCTGGTCTTCTTTAACACTGTTCATTTGGTCTCCGGGTTACACAGTGGTTGCGTGAACTGTCCATGGCATAAAGTTTCTTTTAGTTGGAAAATTTGTCTGCTAAGTTTGCAAAAGTAGGTTAATTAGCTGCTGATTAACATGGACCTTAGTTAAAAGTAGATCTCAGTAAGATCTTAGTTAGAATTAGGTAATTTGTACAGACCTGTACTACAGATTCAAAACCACTTGAGTTGGCAGAGCATAGAATGCCTGACTACAGGGTTTCTACCTGCAAGCAGCAACACAAAATATTCAGAGATAAAACCACAAAGTGCTGGAGGATCACAGTGGGTCAGGCGCTATCTGTAGAGGGAATGGATAGGTGATGGTTCGAGTTGGGACCCTTCAGTCTGAAATACCCCTATCCATTCCCTCCATAGTTGCTGCCAGACCCACTGAGTTGCTCCAACACTGCTCAAGGTTCCAGCATCCGCAGTTCCTTGTGTCACTAAATATTAAGACATGATCTTTGGCCTTTTGTGAATCTTGTCTTTACAACCATGCAGTGATCCTTTATGGCAGCATTGGCCCAAGTTCATTAAGCTGAGTATTTACGCAGTGGGGACTACTGTAGACGTACTGTAGGTCCATGAATCCTTTGTTAGTTCACACTGGCGTCTGCAATGTAATGAATTACATTTGATTTTACTGCAGTTAATGTTTTTTTGGTCTTGCTGCTGCCTCCAGCTTCTATAGCTTTTGCCGAGCTTGAAAGAGATGTTGGTATCCAGTGGTTGTAGAGGATAATGTATTAATACAGGTCGTTTCGTTTTGTGACTAGAGTGCCAGCCCGGAGTGAACCCGCTGTACATTGTCCTGCCTCTGATGGGCATCATCCTCTTGCTGGGCCTGGTGGCCTTGCTGATTTGGAAGCTGCTGATCACCGTCCATGACCGGAAGGAGTTTGCAAAGTTTGAGGCAGAACGAGCCAAGGCGAAATCTGTCAATGTAAGGACGGGTTCAGACCCATTAACTTTGGTCACGTCACGCTGTGGGCAATGCGACGATCGACACTGGGGTGCACTGGTGCAGGAACTGCAATGCTGCTGCAGCAAAAAATCGGCGGGCGAGCCTCTCCGGGCATCAGCCCGCAGCACAAGGGAGCCCACGGGTTCTGTCAGCTGCCACCTTTCCTGCATGTGGTTGCAGCTCAGTAGTAATTGTGCAGTTTTCACTGGTTGTGATGGGTTACTCGATCCCAGCACTGCCACTGAACTGTCAGACGAGTGGTTTAACTTCTGATGCCAGATGAGTAAAACCTTCCTCCAAATAAATAATTTGAAGATAAACTTGCAGCATTTGTGCTCAAACTCCAGTTTCTATCTACATACTCCAGCCCTCTCCCTGATAACAATCCTAAACGGAAGCAGTCCTTTCACAGCCTTGCTGTAAGGCTGAGACAAGATGACCACAAAACTATCACCCTACCCTATCATCCAGCTCAGCTTGAAGAATGTAAAGCATAGAACAGTACAGGACAGTATAGGCCCTTTGGCACGTGATGTTTGTGCTGAACCTGATGCCAATATAAACTGATTACATCTGTCTATACATGATCCCTTTATTCCTTGCACTTCCATGTGCCTATCTCGAAGCCTCATAAAAGTTATCTTACGATTCCAGTTAAGCCACAACCAGGAATTCCGTGGTACATAGGATGAGTCTGAAGAAGGGTCCTGACCTAAAACATCACCTCTCCATGTTCTGCAGAGATGCTGCCTAAGTTACTCCGGCACTTTGTGTCTTTTTTAGGTATTCCACTAGCAGCTGAAATAGAAACACTGTAGTAACACCCAGCAGGTCAGGCAGCGTCTGGAGAAGAGGAACGGAGTTAATGTTTCAGGTCTATTTTTATCTCAGCCTTTCAGGATCTGCGGTGCTTTATTTTCAGTGGCAGCTGGGGTGACCTGCGGCTGCAATCAGTCAGCCTGCTCACTGGCAGTAGTGCAGTCCCTGCACCAAGTAGGCACAGTTGTTCCATTAGGCTGGTGCCTAGTGTGGGGAGTGACAGGGGACATGCCTCTGTAGGTGAGGCAGGAGGTACAAGCTCACCATGTTCTCGAACTTGTCTCATTTCAGGTGAACAACCCACTGTACCAAGGGCCAATATCAACCTTCACCAACCTCACGTACAGCGGCAAGGCGGACTGAAGGAGCGACGGCGAGGGAGCTTCCAATGGCTTAGGCTGAGCACATAAACCATGGGGCTTGGGAATTTATTTTTCAATATGATGGCATTTCTTCACTGGCCTGACACACAGCAACAATTGCACCTCTAAAACCCACCTTTAGCTGCACTGGACTGCAAGACCACCCTGCACCTGGTCTCCTGTGCCAGGAGGTCTGGGACACTTTCTAACCAGTGCCTTAAGCACTTAACTCGGGTTTGGCGGTTACTAATCATTGCTTCTGTTAACCACAGGAGATACATGCACTTTGCTTCATGTTCCTGAAGGTTGGCTGGACAAATGGACAATTGGGCTGGAAAAGCATATTCCACAGGCGGGAGGGTGGTAATTATTGGCACATTTTTAAGATTATTGCTAAATGTATCCGATTAAGAATTAGTTTTAGCAGCAGTATGGTGGAGGCAGATTCAATAGTCATTTTCAGTAGATCATTGAATGTATATATTTTTTTTGATGAAGGAACTTCCGCAGGGTTGTAAGAAAAAGAGCGGTGTTACGAGTTTCAAAGGGAACAGCACAGATTTAATGGGTTGAATGGCCTGTGTGTTACAGTGAAGTCCCTTAATTCTGCATACAAACCAGAAGGTCTTCAGACTGCTTGTTAATGAGTGTTGAGTTTGATATTTATTTGGATTTCCCAATTGGGCTTCAGAGGGGTGGGGATAGACACAACATGCTGGAGTAACTCAGCTGGTCGGGCAGCATCCCTGAGGAGAAGGAATAGGTGATGTTTCTGGTCAGGACCCTTCTTCAGACTGCTCCTTCAGAGCGGTGGGGTTTAGGGAGGAGGGGGAACAAGACTGCCGGCCACCATGGGCATTGAGTGTGTAATGACAGCATGGAACTCCCAACATGCTGTGCTCGGGGGAAGGTGGGGGGGTGGGGGTGTTGGTTCACTATGTTTGATCATCTGACAGAGGACAAGGAGGATCTTTCATCTTTGGAGCCTGATATCTTCACGTCGTTGCCAATTTTAGTGACAGAAAGGAAAAAGTGAATGGATCTGTCAGGGTCTGGAAGCTGAAATAGATATTTTCCCAAAATTCATCGCTGACTAACAGTGCAGACGTGGTGGGAACTGCACATTTGACTATTTCAGTTGCTGGACCTTCACTCCCATTAGATCAAGTCCCTTCCCAAACACTGGAGAGCGTTGGGCTGCACTCAGGAATATTGCTCGATACAGCAGTGACCGCTGAATGCTGCCCCATTCACATTCCTCCTGATGGCGGCTGAAGAGCAGAAGACACTGCCCCTGGGTGGGGTGAGCTGTGCTGGGTTTAGGCGGTCAGGCTGGTGAGGTTGGTATCTCCCCCCCCCCCCCCCCCCCCCCCCCCCCCGTTAGTTTAGTTTATTGTCACATGTTCCGAGGTACAGTGAAAAGCCATTGTTGCGTGCTCACCATACAGCAGAAAGACAATACACGATTATAATCGAGCTGCTCAGTGTACAGATACATGATACGGGGATAACATTTAGGAAAGGTAAAGTCCGATCAAACATAGTCCCTTTGTCACATCCTTGTCTAACCGGGTTGAAGGGAGGGAGGGAGGGAGGGAGGGAGCAGAGAATTGCAAGTTCTGGTGACATCCCAACACTTCTTGCTAAATTCAGACGTGTTGGTGTAGAAACAATGAGTTGGAAACAAATATGAGCAGGTTCTGGAATATTATCAGTTACTTCCATTCTTGATTATTGATTGCTATGTAAAATGCCATTAAAATGTTTGTGTCTATGTAATCAGCCTCTTAATCACTTGGGAGTGTGGAATCAGTGCAGCTGATTCACTTGCCAATGTTCACACTGGTTTGGTTCTGAAGGCCACCGTGGCAATCAGCAGTCACGGGCTGCCGCTAGTTCCTGAGTTTAACAATTGTCTGCGGGAAGAACACTGTCAACGCAAGACTGCAACATTGAGCAGCATTTACTTGGCATCTTAGACATGGGTAATATTGAAAACACAAGGAACTGCAGGTGCTGGTTTGCCCTAAACAAAAGACACAAAGTGCTGGAGTAACCCAGCGGGTCAGACAGCGTCTCTGGTGAACATGGATGATGGATGTAATGTGAGCACCTCTGTTAGAATGCGTCATTTATCACCGGTGTTTAAGAGATTTGTTAGGCCTCTACTCATACTAGGGCGCATTCAAAACTAATCAGCAGAAATGTTATTTGGATAGCCAAGTAAATCACAACTTGCAGTACAGGGACATGCAGCAGGTTTCAGTGATGCTTAGAAACAGGCCCTTCGGCCCAACTTGCCCACGCCGGCCAACATATCCCATCTACACTAGTCCCACCTGCCTGCATTTGGTCCATATCCATCTAAACACATGCCCCTCTAAACCTGTCCTTTCCATGTACCTGTCCAAATGTTTCTTAAACATTGTGATAGTCCATGCCTCAACTACCACCTCCTACACCCACCAACCTTTGTGCGAAAAAGTTACCCCTCGGGTTCCGATTAAATCTCCCTCCCTCTGTGGTTCTCAAAGCTCCCAAGCCACAGGTCTTATGTATCCAATTTCTGTTTGAACCAGCAAGTTCTATTGAAAGGTCATCAGTTTCATTTTTTCTCTCGCTCTACAGATGCTGCCTGAGCTGGTGAGTGTTGCAATCATTCTCCTTTATTTCAGATCTTCTGCAGCTACAGTTTGTTTCTCACGGTTCACGCACGTTACTTCCCCTGCCTCTCCTCATTCTTCCCCGCGATTTACTCCTCCTCAGTCGTATCAGCTGCAATTAGCAATCTTTCTCCACCTTCTCTCAGCCGACCCAGACACACTGCGCATCACAGCCTCTCTCCGCCTTCACCCTACCACAGACATTCCTTCCCAATCTCTTCACCCATCGCTGGTGGGTATTTCCAACATTTTCTGCTCTCATTTCACATTTCCTGGACATCTGCAATTCAGTTTTTGCTTTTCCATAGCTTTAAGCTGAGAGTGTCAAGATTGAAAGGAGATGTACAGGGAAAGCTATTTTTACACCGAGAGTAATGGGTGACTGGAATGTGCCATCTCAGAGATGGTGTTGGAGTGGTGATATATGATAGTGGCGTTTAAGAGACCTTTAGATGAACGTATGGAATTGGAGGGATATGGTTCGCATGCAGGCAGAGAAGATTAGTTCTACAAGGCATTATGTTCGGCACGGACATTGTGAACTGAACGGATTGCTCCTGTGCTGATCTATTCTATGTTCTACGATAGAGAATGATTGATTCCTATATCAAAGTGTCAAAGAATAGCCAGGTTAGTAGCCACGGGGCTTAATTTAATATCATCCACCAATTCCTATCTCCTGCCACTTACCAAGTACAGCCCAGGAAGTGTAAGGCATCCAAGATAAAAAGGATCAGACAGGTGTGTTTTTATTTTCTGTGTCTTGCAGAAATGACTTTGTACAAATACTCCATAAATGTATGCAAACATTTATTTGAGATTAGATTCAGACAGAGGCTTTTTCTATGGGTAAACGGTTTATCAAGTACATCGGCTGGGATGCAGAAAGCAGCACATTAAGCATCGTGGTACACAGCTGCCGTGTACTGTAGGTGTGGTTTCAGAGGCTTGATTGTTATCAGGAACAGACACTGACTGCAACCCAAAGGAAATTTGACACACCAGCTATTGCGGCACTGACGCGCTGGTGCAGATCGAACCTCACACCACAACAGGATGTGGATTAATACCGGGGCTAGGAACTGCTGAATCAGAATCCAAAAGTTATCAGATGTGTGGGCCCTAGACTGTTTACCTTGGTGTCTCTGCAGTAAGTGATCCACACTTGAAGTATGTAAAGTAGCATATTTAGCCCAATATTATCAAGGTGTGATCATTGGTGGAAGGATATTCTAAAGAGTCCAAATACTAATGTTTCTTCTTCTTGCATAGGGCGTGCACAGCCTAAAGTTGTAAGACAACTTGCTCTGTTTGATCTTCTGTTTGTGCACGCCAGGTTGATTGCATTTGTCGAAACAGGGTGGACCACATGAAAGTTGCAATCTCCCACCCCACTAATGGTTCAATGGTGTTGGAAAGAACTGCAGATGCTCATTTAAATCGAAAATAAACACAAAATGCTGGAGTAACTCAGCAGGACAGGCAACATCTCTGGAGAGAAAGAATGGGTGATGTTTCGGGTCAAGACCCTTCTTAGAAACACAGAAAATAGGTGCAGGAGTAGGCCATTCAGTCATTCGAGCCTGCACCGCCATTCAATACGATCATGGCTAATCATCCAAAATCAGTACCCCGTTCCTGCCTTCTCCCCATACCCCTTGATTCCCTTAGCTCTAAGAGCTAAATCGAACTCTTGAAAACATCCAGTGAATTGGCCTCCACTGCCTTCCGTGGCAGAGAATTCCACAGATTCACAACACTCTAGGTGAAAAAGGTTTTCCTCATCTCAGTCCTAAATGGCCTACCCCTTATTCTTAAACTGTGACCCCTGGTTCCAGACTCCCCCAACATTGGGAACATTTTTCCTGCGTCTAACCTGTCCAATCCTCTAAGAATTTTGAACGTTTCTATAAGATTCACTCTCATCCTTCTGAACTCCAGTGAACACAAGCCCAGTTGACCCATTCTTTCATCATATGTCAGTCCGTCCATCCTGGGAATTAACCTGATGAACCTACGCTGCACTCCCTAAATAGCAATAATGTTCTTCCTCAAATTTGGAGACCAAAATTGCACACAATACTCCAGCGGTCTCACCAGGGCCCTGTACAACTGCAGTAGGATCTCCTTACTCCCAAAATCAAATCCTCTCACAATGGAGGCCAACACGCCATTAGCTTTCTCCACTACATGCTTACTTTCAATAACTGATGTAAAAGCACACCCAGGTCTCGTTGCACCTCCCCTTCTCCTAATCTGACAGCATTCAGGTAAAAATCTGCCTTCCTGTTCTTGCCACCAAATTGGATATCCACACATATATCCACATTATACTGCATCTGCTATGCTTCTGCCCATTCACTCAACCTATCCAAATCACCCTGCAGCCTCATAGCATCCTCCTTGCAGCTCACACTGCCACCCAGCTTTGTGTCATTCGCAAACTTAGAGATGTTACATTTAATTACGCTGTCTAAATCGTTAATATATATATTGTAAACAACTGGGGTCCCAGCACAGAGCCTTGCAGCACCCCACTAGTCACTACCTGCCATTCTAAAAAGGACCCATTAATTCCTACTCTTTGCTTCCTGTCATACCCTACCCCCAATACCATGTGCCATAATTTTGCACACTAATCTCTTTTTACGGGACTTTGTCAAAGGCTTTTTGAAAGTTCAGATACACCACATCCACTGGTTCTCCCTTATCCATTCTACTTGTTACATCCTCTAAAAATTCCAGAAGATTAGTCGAGCATGATTTCTCCTTCATAAATCCATGCTGACTTTGACTGTCACTGCTTTCCAAATGTGCTGTTATAACATCTTTAATAATTGACTCAACCATCTTCCCCACCACCGATGTAAGGTGAAACTGGTCTGTAATTCCCCATTTTCTCTCTCCCTCCTTTCTTTAAAAAGTGGAGTTACATTGGCTACCCTCCAGTCCACGGGAACTGATCCAGAGTCGAGAGAACATTTGAAAATGATCACCAATGCACCCATGATTTCTAGGGCCACCTCCTTGAGTACTCTGGGATGCAGACCATCAGGCCCTGGGGATTTATCTGCCTTCAGTCCCAACAGTTTACCTCACACCATTTTCCGACTAACGTGGATTCCCTTCAGTTCCTCCCTCTCACTAGATCCTCGGTCCCCTAGTATTTCCGGAAGATTGTTTGTGTCTTCCTTAGTGAAGACAGAACCAAAGTACTCATTTAACTGTTCTGCCATTTCCTTGGTTCCCATTATAAATTTACAGAAGCTGATTGTAAGGGACCTACATTTGTCTTCACTAATCTTTTCCCTTTTACATACCTAAATAAACCTTTACAGTCAGTTTTTATATTTCCAACAAGCGTTCCTTTTTCTCTTGCTCTGCTCCCCCCCCCCCCCCCCCCCCCCCTTAATTAACCCATTTATCTTCCTCTGTAGAGTTCTGAATTTCTCCCAGTCCTCTGGTTTGCCAATTCTTCCGGCCGATTTACATGCCTCTTTCTTGGATTTAACATTATCCTTTCACTTCCTTCGTCAGTCAAGGTTGAGCCGCCTTCCCAGTTTTATATTTTCGCCAGACAGGGATGAACAATTTCTGGAGTTTATCCATGCGGTCTTCAAATCTGCCATTGCATCTCCACTGTCAACCCTTTAAATATAATTTGCCAATCTATCCTAGCCAATTCCCATCTCATACCTTCAAAGTCTCGTTTGTTCCAAGTTCAGGAACCTAGTCTCTGAATTAACCGTGTCACTCTCCATCCTAATGCTGAATTCCACCATATTATGGTCACTGTTGCCCAAGGGCCATTGCACAACAAGATCGCTAACTAATCCTTCCTCTTTACACAATACCCAGTCTACGATGGCCCGCCCTCCAGTCAGTTCCTCTACAAATTGGTTTAAAAACCCATTCCAGGAAATCCTCCTCCTCAGCACTGTTACCAATTTGGTTGGCCCAATCTATATGTAGATTACCACCCATGATAACTGCTGTACCATTGCTACATGCATCCCTAATTTCCTGCTTGATACTATCCCCGACCTCCCTACTGCTGTTTGGTGGTCTCAACACAACTCCAACACGGGTTTTCTGCCCTTGGCTATTTCGCAGTTCTACCCATACCGATTCCACAGCATCCAAGCTAATGTCTCTCCTTGCTATTGCATTAATCTCTCTAACCGGCAATTGCATCCCACCTCCTCTTCCTTTCTGTCTACCCTTCCTGATTATCGAATACCCCTGCATGTTTAGCTCCCAGCCTTGGTCACGCTGGAGCCATGTCTCTGTGATTCCAACTATATCATTATCCCTTAACTACTAACTGCGCATTCAATTCATCCACCTTATTTTGAATGCTCATCGCATTAAGGCACAAAGCTTACAGGTTAATTTTTCTTATCTCCCTTCTACCGTTTGCTTCTGCCCTCATTTTATGGCCCCCTGTCTCCTTGCATTGTGTCCTATCCCTTTACCCTGTCACTTTAAACGTGACCTTTCCAAACTGAAGGGCTCGACACAGAATGTCAGCCATTCCTTCTCTCCAGAGATGCTACCTGTCCCGCTGAGTTACTCCAGCATTTTGTGTCTATTAATGGGATTTTATTGTCACATGTACAAATGCACATTGAAATTATTTTCTGACATACAGTCCAGCAGAGTATTGCTGGATTGTGCATACTTAA
Source organism: Leucoraja erinaceus (assembly GCF_028641065.1). NCBI lineage: Eukaryota > Metazoa > Chordata > Chondrichthyes > Rajiformes > Rajidae > Leucoraja > Leucoraja erinaceus. The sequence goes on from NC_073403.1 coordinate 12,040,194, forward strand.
GCACAATCCCCAATTAGAAAAGTGCATAGAAATAGTCCACTGAAACAGCATGCAGGAGGTGCCAGGTTTTGGAGCAATTTTTAAAGTACAGACCATATTCCAGGTCTTATGAGCAGTGTCAGATCCAGGCGAGCCCCAGGTTGCTGCAGGCCTCCAGTCATCGCCCTCGTGGGACGTCTGGATGGACCAACATATCATTACCCCTCTCTTCACCCGTCCACCTTTGTGACCTGGGGGCTCCTCCTGCAGCCAACCTTGAGGGCGCAGTGGGCCAGACCCCGGCTCCGTCTCCTACCGCCTTTGCTCTTCACCCGTCGTCATTGTTGCCGGCCTCTCCTCCCAGAGAAACAAAGAACTGTAGATGCTGGTTTGAAAAAAAAAGTCACAAAGTGCTGGAGTAACTCAGCAGGTCTGGAGGAGAACATGACCTCGGGACCTTCAGCTCGGGATCTTTCTTCAGATTGAATGTGGTGGAGGGAGAGAGCTGGATTGGAGGAGGGGAGGGCCGGGATAAAGCTTAACTGGCCAGGATTTGTCCTGCCCCTCGTCCCTAGCAGTTTTCTTCCCCTCCCTGCCATAATTAGTCTGAAGGATCGTTCTGACCCAAAATATGACCTATCCATGTTCTCCAGAGATGCTGCCTGAGCCGCTGAGTTAATCAGTCTGAAGAAGGGTTTCGACCCGAAACTTTACCAATTTCCTTCACTCCATAGATGCTGCTGCACCCGCTGAGTTACTCCAGCACTTTGTGTTAAATACTAATGGAGCCTTCATTGAAAGGACTCCCCCCTAATTACCTATTAGTAATTTGTTGGGCCAATTAACCTAACAACCCACCCACCCACCTGGAAGGAAACACACACACACGTGGGGACAGGTAGAACATCCAGATAACACCTGAAGTCAGGATTGAACCCGCGTCTCTGGAGCTGCGAGGCAGCGGCTCCCACCATTTACATCACGGTGCCACCAGAGAGGACTTCTCTCCTCTTGAAGTGACACAGCACAATCTTTTATATAGTCCTGGCTAACCCTTCATCTAATGTCTTGGAAGAAGGAAGAGGGAGCAACTTATTTTGTGAGGAAATCACCCATTCCCCGATCAGAATTCCCTGCTATTACAATCATTCAACGTGTAAAGTTAGTAGATCCTGCCTCCACCTGGTCCGAACTGGGTACTGCGGATGGTCATGTCTTAAAATGTTTTGATCCATGTTTAAGAAATAAGGACAGAGTGGACGCAAGCAACCACAGGTGCTGGTTTACAAAATAAAAGACACAAAGGAAGGAAATGCAAATGGATGTGAATTCACAAGAGACATCCAACTTCTGAACTCATGATGAAGGGAAACAGGTGACGCTGGTTAAGTTTGGGACTCTGCTGTGAAGAATTGCTGCTCTGATATTTAGCCTCCAACAACTTTCTTTGCTCTAGCTAGTGACTGCTCCCTGAGTTCCATTGCTTCAGCTTTACTGGAACCCCCTGATGCAGCACTCAATTAGGTACTGAGTTGTAGGGATTCACTCACACCACACCTTTGGAATTCAGCACGTCTCCATGTTTGGACCATAGCTGCTTTTCAGAAGCAGAGTGATCATCGTGAAGTCCAAATGAAGCACTGATTAACTAATAAAGACACAAGGTGCTGGAGTAACTCAGGTAGCTTCTCTGGAAAACATGGATAGGTGATGTTTCGGGTCAGGACCCTTTTTTTCGCACTCAAGCAGGTCACCTATCAAAACAACACCTATTTATGTTCTCCAAGGATGCTGCCTGACCCGCTAAGTTATTCCAGCACTTTGTCTTTTTTTTACTGTAAACAAACATCTGCAATTCCTTGTATGTGCTGGGTTTACTAGTTGCTGGTAAGAGGCACATGATAATTACGTGCATACTCTGTTAATCCTGCTGAACACACACTCTTATACACCTTACTCACTCCAATAAATATGTACTGGCCATTTTCAACATGTATTCCTTCAAAAAAAAACGCTGCCCTTTAGATATAGATAGATATGCCATTTATTGTCACTATACATGTACAGTGAAACTGAAAGCTGCTCGTACTCAGTGCATACATACAATTTAGCACAAAAAACAAGAAACAGAAAAAACAAAAAAACAGAAGGGAGATGGGGGGGGGGGGGGGAAAAGGTGCACAAATTCTGCGGCGCTACATACATATATACATATATACAGATGGAAGTCCGTGTTGGGCGGTGTAGTCAGTGCATGTATGAATTTGAATTTATAGTAGATATAATTCTCGGAAAGCAACTATTCCTGAGTCTGTTTGTCCTGGACTTGATGCACCTATAGCGCCTTCCAGAGGGCAGCAGGTCGAACAGTCCAAACGCAGGATGGGAGCTGTCTTTGATGATCTTCTTTGCCCTGCTAAGGCAGCGGGAGGTGTAGATGTCCATCAGGGAGGGGAGAGGGCAGCCAATGATCCTCTGCGCTGTCCTGGTTACCCTCTGAAGCCTCTCCCTGTCTGCCATGGTGCAGCTGCCATACCATGCTGTAATGCAGTATGTCAGCAGGCTCTCGATGGACGAGCGGTAGAAGGTCAGCAGCAGGTTAGAGTCCAGGTTGTGCTTCCTGAGGACCCTCAGGAAGTGCAGCCGCCGCTGAGCCTTCTTGATGACCGCTGTCGTGTTGTCCGTCCAGGAGATGTCAGCAGCGATATGGACGCCGAGAAACCGGAAGGTGTTGACCCTCTCCACACACTCGCCGTTGATGTGTAGGGGGGCTAAGTCGGTGCTGTGCCTCCTGAAGTCGACAATGAGCTCTTTTGTTTTCCTGGTGTTCAGAGCCAGATTGTTTTCTGAGCACCAGGTTCTCTACTTCAGGACTTCCTCTCTGTAGGCTGCCTCGTCTCCCTTCGAAATAAGTCCGACCACAGTAGTGTCGTCAGCAAATTTGACGATGCGGTTGTTGTTGTGGGCCGGACTACAGTCGTAGGTGTAGAGACAGTATAAGAGGGGGCTTAGCACACAGCCCTGTGGGGAACCGGTACTCAACCTGCGAGTGGAGGAGAGGTGGGGGCCGAGTCTCACAGTCTGGGGCCGGTTGGTGAGGAAATCCTTTATCCAGGCACATGTGACAGTGGGGAGGCCGAGAGTGACCAGTTTACCAATGAGAATGTCCGGAATGATTGTATTAAAGGCTGAACTAAAATCCACAAAGAGCATCCGGACGTAGCTCTGCCCCTGCTCCAGATGGCTCAGCACAGAGTGGAGAGCTACGGTGATGGCGTCTTCTGTGGATCTGTTTTGGCGATAGGCGAATTGGTGGGGGTCGAGGTCTGGTGGTAGATAGTCCTTGATGTGCTGGAGGACCAACCTCTCGAAGCACTTCGTGATTACCGGAGTGAGGGCCACAGGACGGTAGTCATTAAGGCTGGTGATGGTAGACTTCTTCGGCACAGGGATGATTGTGCAGTGCAGCCAGTGCATGCTCTACAGAGACTTTACACACTCCTCTCCAAACCTTGCACAGTGCAGTCTTTAACCTGAAACATTAATTCTGTTTATCTCTCCAAAGATGAGAGTTTTACTGTCACATTAAATATATAAAATAAACACACAACTTTTTTTGTTTATTATATTGTTTACATGTTTTGTTGTGCTGATACAATTAAGAATTCCATTGTTCTATCTAGGTCATATGACAATATATATACACACATATATAATATACACACATTAGACACAAAAAACGAGTAACTCAGCGGGTCTGACAGCATCTCTGAGACCCTTCTTCAGACTGAGAGTCAGGGAAAAGGGAAACGAGAGATATAGATGGTGATGTAGAGAGATGTGGTACAAATAAATGAAAGATACCTTGTACCTTCCGAAGAATCCACCAGGGTTCCGAAGAATCCACCAGGGACTGTACTGGAAGTTGGACTTTGTTTTTTAATATACTGGACAATGTTTACATTTATCAAGCCAATTAACCTACAATGCAGTCAACAACGTTCTCCAGAGATGCTGCCTGTCAAATTAACCGAAGATCTCGGAGAAACGCAGGTCTCGGGGAGAACGTACAAACTCCGTACAGACAGCGCCCATAGTTGGAATCGAACCCGGGACTGTAAGGCAGCAACTCTACTGTTGCGCCACCGTGACCAAACATCTTAAAGCTATATAAAGCTATATAATCATCGGCGAGTTGGTCTATCAGCAGGTGGGGTGTTGAGAGATGTTGAGTGATCCTGTGGCTGGTTGGGGGTGGAGAGGAGAAAAGGAAATATGGGAGAGGGGGAGGGAGAGGGAGGAGGGGGGGCTCCGCTTTATGATCTTTGTTCGTGACTGCAAAGAAGAAGAGCAGGACGAATCGCAGAGGTAGAGCAGGGAGGGAGGATGTTGCAGAATTCTCATCGGAGAGAGAACTTTTTTCAAAGTAGACATGCCTTGAGGAGATTCGGCTGTGGAACAGACAAAATGTGTAGGAAGGAACTGCAGATGCTGGTTTAAACCGAAGATAGACAGAAAAAGCTGGAGTAACAGGACAGCATTGACAGGCAGCATCTCAGGAGAACGTTGTTGACTGCATTGCTCAGTGTTTCCGATATTTTCTCTTTATACTTCAGATTTTCGTCTTTAGAACATTTTTTTAATTTTTAGCTGCACTTTACAACACATGTTTAGTTAATAATGACATTTTGTTCTGGAGATACACTGACAGCTTCTGGAGAGAAGGAATGCATTTCGTTGTCTCTGTACTGTACACTGACAATGACAATTAAAATTGAATCTGAGCTGCAGCTTCTAATTTGCCTCCAGCGGCGAAATGGTTAATCGGAGCTCATGGGCCTGCAGCGCCCCCTTGCGCCCGCTGGCCCGAGCGGACCTGCGCTTCCTCCGCCGCCTCGTCACGGCCCAGCTCGGAGGACCACTGACTCCTCCACGTTACCGACAGGCTTCACTGCGGTATCATGGCGGCGCCCATTGAGACAGACTCCGCTCCGTTGCGACCACAGTTCGGGAGCCGCTATCTGACTGACCCGGGCCGAGTCTTCCAGCACAACGCCTGGTAAACGCCCCCGCCCTACGCGGGACCCAGACATGCTCGTCCGACATGAGGGGAGAATGCGTCCGGCCTCCTTTCCTCCACATCCTGTCTTAGCATCCTCGTCTTCTCGCACCCACTTAGATCACCTACTTCGATTCCTCCCTCCCCCTCCCCCCCCCCCCCTCCCTCTCCCCCCCCTCCTCCTCCTCCTCCTCCTCCTCCTCCTCCTCCGCCTCCTCCCTCTCCCTCTCCCTCCCTCCCCCCTCCCCATACCTATTTCACTACGGATACCTCTTCTCCTCTCCACCCCCAACCAGCCGATTCAGATTCAGATTCAATTTTAATTGTCATTGTCAGTGTACAGTACAGAGACAACGAAATGCATTTAGCATCTCCCTGGAAGAGCGACATAGCAAACGATTTGAATAAATAATAATAAGTGTCCGGGGGGGGGGGTGGTGATTGGCAGTCACCGAGGTACGTTGTTGAGTAGAGTGACAGCCGCCGGAAAGAAGCTGTTCCTCGACCTGCTGGTTCGGCAACGGAGAGACCTGTAGCGCCTCCCAGATGGTAGGAGGGTAAACAGTCCATGGTTGGGGTGAGAGCAGTCCTTGGCGATGCTGAGCGCCCTCCGCAGACAGCGCTTGCTTTGGACAGACTCAATGGAGGGGAGCGAGGAACCGGTGATACGTTGGGCAATTTTCACCACCCTCTGCAATGCCTTCCGGTCGGAGACAGAGCAGTTGCCATACCATACTGCAGTTGTGTGATGCAGTTGGTAAGGATGCTCTCGATGGTGCAGCGGTAGAAGTTCACCAGGATCTGAGGAGACAGACAGATCCTCAGCCACAGGATCACTCAACATCTCTCACCACCCCACCTGCTGATAGACCAACTCGCCGAGGGTTATTTTGAATGCTCCCCTGCCATATTCTGGTCGTTAATTCTTCTGAAGCATTGGTCATGTCATTGCTTATGAACGTTTAATGATGTTTGCATTCTTATTCCATCTTAGATCAGCGTAAAGAGGTTAATTGTTTCTTTTCCCCCCTCCTCTTCCATAGGGATAATGTGGAGTGGACTGAAGAACAGGAGGCAACTGCCAGGAAGAAAGTTGAAGAAAACTGTACTGAAACTCTGTCTTCAGAAAAAGGAGGTAAGTGAATTGTGTGTAGGAAGGAACTGCAGAAGCTGGTTCAAACAGAAGATAGACACAAAATGCTCGAGTAACTCAGCGGGACAGGCAGCATCTCTGGAGAGAAGGAATGGGTGACGTTTTGGGTCAAAACCCTTCTTCAGACTAGTGAATCATATCAGATTTTCCTCTCCAAAGGCTAATCCCAGTTCATGATTTTTGATCTGCGCTATGTGCTGGAGCAATGCAGCGAGCAGGCAGCATCTCTGGAGAGAAGGAATGGGTAACATTTCAGGTCGAGACCCTTCTTCAGACCAGGTTGAAGAAGGGTCTGAACCTGAAACGTCACATAGAAACATAGAAATTAGGTGCAGGAGTAGGCCATTCGGCCCTTCGAGCCTGCACCGCCATTCAATATGATCATGGCTGATCATCCAACTCAGTATCCCGTACCTGCCTTCTCTCCATACCCCCTGACCCCCTTAGCCACAAGGGCCACATCTAACTCCCTCTTAAATAAAGCCAATGAACTGGCCTCAACTACCCTCTGTGGCAGAGAGTTCCAGAGATTCACCACTCTCTGTGTGAAAAAAGTTCTTCTCATCTCGGTTTTAAAGGATTTCCCCTTTATCCTTAAGCTGTGACCCCTTGTCCTGGACTTCCCTAACATCGGGAACAATCTTCCTGCATCTAGCCTGTCCAACCCCTTAAGAATTTTGTAAGTTTCTATAAGATCCCCTCTCAATCTTCTAAATTCTAGAGAGTATAAAACCAAGTCACCCATTCCTTATCTCCAGAGATGCTGCATGTCCCGCTGTGTTATTCCAGCATTTTGTGTCTCTATTCTATCAGTGGTTGGAGTTCCTTCACTTCATGGTCTCATAAACCATGTGCTCAAGGTAAAGAAGGCTATGTACCCAGTCTCCAGAGCTTATTAATTCTTTGCCAGTATCTGAAAGGTTTGGAAATCCTGTTTTTCTCTTTGTCAACTGACTTACTTTACCAATGTAGTCTTTATATATATTTTTTGGAACAACATTACAGATATATAGCACATTTAGTATTAATTGCAAAATGTGTAAGTTAATGTATAAATTGTGTGGTAACATCTGCTTCAGAAACGGCTTTGACTAAAATAAAAACTCCTTTCTTGCATGGCTTTGCAAACAGCGGAATATGAGAACAGAGCTAACGACTATTGGAATGACTTCTACAAAATCCATGAGAACAGATTTTTCAAAGACCGTCACTGGCTCTTTACAGAATTTCCGGAGCTGGTGCCCAACTCAATATTTTTCCAGTTGGATCAGGTCAAAGCCAGCTCGTCATCAGGACATCAGAGCAACTCCAGAAACTGCTGTGACAACAACTTTGAGAATGCTCAATGTTGTCCCCAGCAATGTTCAGACGAGTCAGTAACATGCGTGCAGGAGCAGGAAAATCTTCAAGTCAATACTCTCAATTTAAAAGACGATGAAAGAAAAGACAGGCTTGTGGATGTGACTTCTGGGAATACAACACAGACTCAGACAAAACTGAATCAGAAGCAATTACTCAATACCAACTGCACAGGAGCTTCAGCAACATTCCACATACTAGAGGTAAGGTGGGAAGCTTCTCATTGATTTAGACGATTCTCTGATACATGTACAATTGATTTCTTCAAATTAGTGGATGATTGCTATGCTATTGTATTTTACCAACTGACTGTAGCGTTTCCATCCACATCAAGCAGGTACATTTTTTGTACCCTTCAAATGTAATTTCATACACACAAACTTGTGCTTGGAGTAACACCATGATTACCAAATTCCTTTTTGAAAAAAAATCAGCTCTTTACCAGAGCCTAGTAGCCTAGTAAAGAGCTGACTATTCCTTTCATCAAAGGTTCTTTGTTTTATGTAATATCCCAGGTTAAGTTTTAATTACCAGTAATTGGTGTTAAACTTTTGAATACCATTGCTTTGACGTAAACTTGATTGCTGGGAAAACCTGGACATCGCTCTTCAGGAACAATGCAGGTCCTTCTGAAAGGGTGCAGGGAAAGTTTTCCGGGCGTTTCAGGATGAAGCTCTTGGGTTTTTCAGTTTTGAAAAATTAAATGTTGAATTAACTTTGGAATTTTTATCTTGCATAAGAGCTGATGTGAAGCTAAAGCATGCCATTTAAGATGAGTGGTCCTCAAATGTAATGAAGTTTGTTAATCTGGCTCTCCACACAAAAAAGATTCCAGTGGTGCTTACCTTCAAAATAGGTGTCAAATACTTCTTTATTTCTCTCCTTGCTAGGTTGGATGTGGAGTTGGAAATACTGTGTTCCCCATTCTACAAACTAATAAGTAAGTAGTTTTTACCGTATTGGATCATCCACTAATCTACAGCTAATGCCATCTCTGTATCAGCTCCCCAGTTCCTGTGCTCCATGAAGCACACCCACTCCTCCTGCTCCCTGTAAACCTGCCAGGCTCACTGGAAAATGTATTATTCTGCAGTGTAATATTACAAATATGAATTTGAAAGTGTGTTGGTGTATTAGCTGGAATTACATCAAATAGTCCAGAATATCTGGCACTTTGGTAACAACCCAAATCCTTATGGTGTCAGATTATTGGTGTCATGGAGTCTTACTACAAAAAAAGAAAAAAATGTTCAGGTCAATTATTATCTCTGGGGATAGGCTCTTAAACATTTCAAATCAATGATATTTAATCAGAAGTGTATTTATATTTAATTCAACTTAATTCGTTTTTATCCCTCTGTGCCACAAAGATCCCATCAGACTTCATGAATTAATTTTTTTTCTTCCGTCTTGCATGAGAGGTTGCAAGTGTGCGCCATATCAATACTGAGCAGGGATGGTGCAAAAATTAGTTTAAAAAATATTCCTTTTTGCAAAACCTCACAAGTAAATTTGATTATGCAGTTCTTTTTCTGTACTCGGGCCGTTGCATTGCACCCATTATACGTGAGGATACCACTTCTACCTTGCATACATCATTTGGTCACCGGACTAACGGTGCTGGAGGTGATGCATCATCTCATTCCTGTGCTTTGTCAAATCAAGCCCCGGGAAATTGGACAAATCTGTAGGTACCACAAATGTAGGTACATTTGTCTAATAGTTCAAAATAAGTCTGTATGGAGCAATATAAACCCAATTCAGTGTGTGTCCATGTCAACCCCATATCACCCAGCTGGGTGTTAAAAATCTGAGTTAAAATGGTGAAAATCATTAATAGGTTTCTATCATCAACATTGAAAAATGGACAAATAAAATCCCCAAAATTGTTAGCAACATTGAAAAATGGACAAAAAAAAATCACAATTTTTTTTAGCTTTGTTCCTATAGGAGGAGCCAGCGGAGGTAAGAATGCTTGTTTTGAATTGCTCGCATTGCTCAGTGCCAATGACTAACTATTCTCTGTACCTTTACAGTGATCCACGGTTGTTTGTGTACTGCTGTGACTTTTCATCGACTGCTGTGGAACTTGTCAAGGTGAGATTGTGCTCTCAGCTTGGTCTGTCAGTCTATCTCTGTGAGTCCAGTGTATCCAAGTGCATTGATTTATGCCATTAGTAATCATCTTGGCATAAACCTCAAAATAGTTACTACTTATTGATTATCGGAAATGAATCTGACTTCACAATAGGTCTGCAACAATTGTGGGGTGCATTTTGGACTTTGGGTGCTGGCATAGGATTAAATTGGTCGCTACACCCTAAAGGAAAGATGTATCAGCTCATAACACTGCTTCACCCAGCTGAACAGGTATTTGAACAGTTTGGAGAAAGTGTTCCGCCAACATTGGTGCGGCAAATAAAGACTGCTAACAGTAATCCATCTGTATGGCATGGCATTGACTTGGTGGTACACACAAGCCATGTGTTAGAGCAGTTTGCCGTCCCTCTGCATGTGGTTACACCTTTTAGTCAGTTGATGCCAGTATCACACCAGAATTAAAATGCTCACTGAAGCTCTCTTAAAAATGGTAGAATCTATCTGTACTTAAAACCCAGTTGAGCAAGATAATTAAATATGTAGCGAGATGAAGATACAATGAACTGCAGATGTTCAAATCTCGAGGAAAAACCACAAAGTGCTGGAGTAACTGCTGGCCAGGCAGCATCTATGGAGGGAATGGATAGGTAATATTTCTGGTCAGTTCTGAAGAAAGGTCCCGACCCAAATGTCGCCTATTCATTCTCTCCACAGATGCTGCCTATCCAGCTGAGTCACTACAGCACTTTATGTTTTGTTTGGAGCAAGATGATCCTGCTAGGTGTGTGGAAATTAAATATTTTAGACTGTCTGATTCTGTCCTGGATTACTGTATGGGATTTCCTGGGAGATGTAGTTGTCACTGGAGGTGGCTGCCGGTAAATAGACTCATTGCATAAAGCTAACCTTTGTATAGAGTTATACTACATGGAAATGGGTCCTTTGGCACAACTTGCTCTTGCCATCCAAGATGTCCCATCTAAGCTAGTCCCATTTCCCTGCATTTGGTCCCTATCCATCTAAACCTTACCTATCTATGTACCTGTCCAAGTATCTATTAAATGTTGTTATTTCCCTGCCTCAATTACCACCTCTGGCAGATTGTTCCATACACCCACCTGAGTGCCTGACTGTAAAAGTTGTTCCTCAATTCCTATTAAATCTTGCCCCTCTCACCTTAAACCTCTTGTCCTCTTGTTCTTGAACCTTCTACCCTGAATAAAAGACACAATGGTGCAAATGTGATCTGGGTGACCAGAGGTGAAGATCTCCAAGTTTTTAGTCAGAGAAAGTTTCACTTGCGTTTGGTGTAGGAATTGCTGGAAAATGGTCGTGTGACTGACATGTTCCCTCTCTGATGCTGTTTTGAAGACTCCCAACAGTTGCCTGTGCCAACAGTGCCATCTCCAGGACAGAAGCAACATTTACACGTCTCCATTGAAAAGAACTAAAGAGGAAGGTCCAGTGTTGTTGATACAGGTCCACCACGGATTTTCCAGCATCCTTGGTTCCAGAGAATTTCTGGATTATCCGTTGTGCCGGATCAACAGATGTCATGGTCTTGGGGAGCTGAGATACTGGCCCGCAAAGTCGGCTATGGGAACCGATCTGTTAACTCCAGCTGGACTGAGTTCCAGAGTCCCAGCCCCGGCTGCAAATTCATTCTGCTGATCGGCCGTGTAAGTCATCTATGGAAGCCAATCTACCGGAGGTCCAGAGCCCCAGCCGCAGATAGCACATTTGACCCGCTAATCGGTGGAAGTCCCGATGAGGTCAAGATCACCCTCCTTACCGATCCTAGGTGCCACATTTTTGGGGGGATTCCAGGGGGGAGATTTTGTCCTGATTAAAAGAGGGTACTGGGCTACCAGTTGCCAGAAAATCGCTGGTAGACCTGTAGTAGAATCTCTCAGTGCATATGGTCCTGGTATAGGATTAAACGGCACCATTAAGGGAAGATCTATCAGCTCATAATATTGAACCTGACTGGACAGTTCTTGTTTTAATTATGAACAGGACAGAGGCTCAGTACCAGAAATGTGCCATATTTTATCACTCTTTCTTGCTCCTCCTCCAGGCTATCTGGCCAGGATTGTGAGAGGACGAGGAGAGGAGGGGGGGGGGGGGGGGGGGGGCAGGGGGCAGGTAGGGGGGTCATCAGCGCTGCAAGTCATCAGCACTGCAATTCAGATTCAGATTCAACTTTAATTGTCATTTTCAGTGTACAGTACAGAGACAACGAAATGCAGATAGCATCTCCCTAGAAGAGCGACATAGAATATGATTTCAATAAATAATTTCATTAGCATGTATACAGACATAGTGTTTTTTCCTGTGGGAGGAGTGTCCGGGGGGGGGTGATTGGCAGTCACCGAGGTACATTGTTGAGTAGAGTGACAGCCGCAGGGAAGAAGCTGTTCCTGGACCTGCTGGACTGGCAACGGAGAGACCTGTAGCGCCTCCCGGATGGTAGGAGGGTAAACAGTCCATGGTTGGGGTGAGAGCAGTCCTTGGCGATGCTGAGCGCCCTCCGCAGACAACGCTTGCTTTGGACAGACTCAATTGAGGGGAGCAAGGAACCGGTGATGCGTTGGGCAATTTTCACCACCCTCTGCAGTGCTTTCCGGTCGGAGACAGAGCAGTTGCCATACCATACTGTGATACAGTTGGTAAGGATGCTCTCGATGGTGCAGCGGTAGACGTTCACCAGGATCTGAGGAGACAGATGGACCTTCTTCAGTCTCCTCGGGAAGAAGAGATGCTGGTGGGCCTTCTTGATCAGAGTTGAGGTATTGTGGGTCCAAGAGAGGTAATCGGAGATGTTGACCCCCAGGAACCTGAAGCTGGAAACACATTCCACCTCCGTCCCGTTGATGTGGATGGGGGTGTGCGTGCCGCCCCTAGACTTCCTGAAGTCTACAATGAGCTCCTTGGTCTTCTTGGAGTTAAGGGCCAGGTTGTTGTCAGCGCACCATGCTGCTAGGAGCCGGACCTCCTCCCTATAGGCCGACTCATCATTGTTGCTGATGAGGTCAATCACCGTTGTATCATCTGCATACTTGATGATGGTGTTAGTACCATGTACAGGTGTGCAGTCGTGGGTGAAGAGGGAGTAGAGGAGGGGGCTCAGCACACAGCCCTGTGGAACGCCGGTGTTCAGAGTGAGGGTTGAAGAGGTGTGCTTGTCTAACCTAACAGACTGGGGTCTGTTGGTTAGAAAGTCCAGTTGCAGAGGGAGGGGTCGATGCCCAGGTTACCGAGTTTGGTGATCAGTTTAGATGGTATAATGGTGTTGAATGCTGAGCTGTAATCGATGAACAGCATTCTTACGTAAGTGTCTCTGTTGTCGAGGTGGGAGAGGGCAGAGTGAAGTGCCGTTGAGATGGCATCCTCCGTACTCCTATCCTTGCGGTAGGCAAACTGATAGGGATCCAGTGTGGGGGGTAGGCAGCCTTTGAGGTGTGCCAGGACCAGCCTCTCGAAGCACTTGGTGATGATGGGGGTAAATGCAACTGGGCGGAAGTCGTTGAGGCTTGCCGCAGTGGAGTGTTTTGGCACTGGCACGATGGAGGTGGTTTTAAGGCACGTGTGGACAACTGCTTGGGCAAGTGACAGGTTGAAGATGTCAGTGCAGACGTCTGTCAGCTGCGCAGCATAGGCCCCGGGGATGCCGTCAGGGCCAGCAGCCTTACGTGCATTAGTCCTACTCAGTGCCATGTACACGTACATAGAAATAGCCAACTAATTACTCCTGCTGCCTTTTCCCATATATCACTGACCTACTTATCATTTTATACTAATTTTGTTGTTAAGGTTACAGTGAGGCGGGAAGATAGCTGGAAGAGGCTGGAACTAATTTTGAGTATGCATTTGTACGAAAAGGCATTTGATAAGTGCAATTTATTAGGCTTGATACCAAAACTGAACCTGAGGGAATGAAAAGTTCAGTGACCAGGTACAAAATTGAACAAGGAATAGCATTTCTCAGATTGCGGGGTAGTTTTTAGCAGACTTTCAAAAGGAGAATCACTGCTGGCTTGCTATATAATTTGTATTTGCAGTGAAATACAACTTGAAAGTGTAATAAGCAGTAAGAAAAATGGGAACAAACTATAAAACTGGGTGAAATGGGTAACTACATTGGAAGGATAATCAAGTGAAAATAATTCAATGATACATCGTGATGGAAATACTGACGTGGTATAAATGTGATAATTAATGCGTTTAAAGGTAGTGGAAGAAGAGGAAAAGAATAGAACAAATCTTTGAAGACGACCACAATGTTTAGCAAAGTTAAATACATGGAAGTGTGGGCTTATTAAACAGGTCAAAGAACACACAAGTAATGTTAAACCTTTATTATACATTAGTTGGGTTCCAGCTGGAGTATTCTGCAAAAAATCTCAGCACAAAAAAATTAAAGAATGAAAACATTAAAGAGAGTGCAGAAGACGGCACTGTTTCACATTCTCAAGGGTATACTGGCGAAGATGGGGCGATTTAGTTTGGGTGTTCATTTGATAGAACTGTTTAAATCTATTTAATGTTTTTGATGGACTGCAGAAAGAGAAACATTCCAGTAGCTGAAGGGTCCATCACCAGAGTATACTAAATTAAGATGATTAGAAAAAGAAATACAGGTGAAAGAAGGAAAACTTGTTTTACAGACCAAGGACAGGATTTAGAATTCATTGCCCACAAAGGTGATGGATAGAGATTCAGTAATAGTCCACAAATGAAAGTGGGTAAATTGAGTAATTTTAACAAGATATCGTTAACCTTTAAGTTGCTGTATTTCTTGCAACTTAAGTTTGTTTATGAACAAAGGTGAACTGCTCAGATTTTGTAATGAAACCACTGCCCTGCAGCAGTGTGCAAGTGTTTTAAAGACTGTTGTTCTGTTTCTAGTTGAACTCTGGTTATGATATTTCTCGTTGCCTCGCATTTGTCCAAGATCTGTGTGATACTCAGGCCAGCTTCCCAATGCCAGACCAAAGCCTGGACGTCATCATCCTTATATTTGTACTCTCAGCAATTCATCCAGATAAGTAAGTACACTGTCCTTCATCTTGTGAAGTACTGTTGTCCCAACCACTGCCACAAAATAGTACTCTGTACTTTGACCATGTGTATAGTGCCCATAGATGGACACAAAATGCTGGGGTAACTCAGCTGGACAGTTAGCATCTCTGTAGGGAAGAAATGGGTGACATTTCGGGTCGAGACTGATCAGTCTGACGAAGGGTCGAGACCCGAAACATCACCCGTTCCTTCTCTCCAGGGATGCTGCCTGTCCCGCTGAGTTACTCCAGCATTTTGTGTCTATCTTCGATTTATACCAGCATCTGCAGTTCCTTCCTACACATGTATAGTACCCATGTTGTAGGAAGGAACTGCAGATGTTGGTTTAAACCTAAGATAGGCACAAAATGCTGGAGTAACTCGGTGGGGCAGGCAGCATCTCTGGAGAGAAGAAATGGGTGACGTTTTGGGTTGATACCCTTCTTCAGAGTAGTGAGAGGTAGTCTGAAGAAGTGTCTCAACCCGAAATGTCACCCATTCCTTCTATCCAGAGATGCGGCTTGTCCTGCTGAGTTATTCCACCCTTTTGTGTCTATGTATAGTACCCATGCCCATACCATACCCATGCCTAGCATGTGGTGTTGTAGTCATGAACCACATCTTGTGCGAGAACATGTCACTCATGTTGGTGAATTGGCCAAATATTGTTTTAATTCTCTCATCCTAACCCCAACCCAACAACTTCCTCTCATCTGCTCAACACCCCCTCCTCCACTTCTGCCCATTTCCATCCCTCCTTCCTCCACTCATTGGCCCATGAACCCAATCTGTTTCTGCCCATAGCTTGCTCTCATGGATCCATTAACACCCTGCCCCATTTCCTTTCCCTGCAGAATGCAGGCTGTCATTAAGAGGCTGAGTCAACTTCTAAAACCAGGGGGGATGATTCTCTTCAGGGACTACGGGCGCTATGACATGGCACAGCTTCGATTTAAGAAAGGTAAGTACTCTGGGCGGAACCTCTTCATGGGTTGATATCACTACAGGCCCTCCTTTTTTGCTGTTGTAAAAATAAAATTGAAATAATTCTTCTTTGTAACTTCAGAATTGTGATGGCACAAGAGGTTGGAACTAATCCAGACTTTGTTATCTGATGTGAAATTGTTGTGACTGTATTTCTTGAAAATACAACTTGGATTTGGCCCACTGTCTTAATCTGGACTTGTTTATTGAAGCTATAACACTCATCCATGGAAATGGTCGTCGTGAATATTTCTTATTGTCATTTCTTCAGCAAAGAAAATCTATCTTTCTCATGTGCAGCAAAACTATTTGAGCTATCAAGGAAACATGGAAAAAATAGGTGCAGGAGTAGGCCATTCGGCCGTTCGAGCCAGCACCTCCATTCAATATGATCATTTCATGGCTGATCATCTAAATTCAGTACCCCGTTCCTGCTTTCATTGACTATTTCTCAAGAGATACCAGTGGTGTGTATTCTTCATACAAGTTACTCATCCCAGAATATTGCCTGGCCAAGGCCCTAGCTGCTCAAAACACAGAATGAGCTCTAAAGACTGTATGCTAATCTGTGTCTTGGGGTGGTGCTGATAACTTTAGAGGGCCTTACAATTCTCATTACTGCCTCCCTCATTGCTTCTTGCTCCCTTCTTGCCTAGCTCCCATCTTTGCACCAGTTGCCAGCTCTTGAGCCCTGCTCCACACTGGGTTCCTTTTCTAGTCTCTGGCCAGAGCAGGACAGCTCAGTACTGTGGTTGGCCTGTGATGCTCGGCAACAAAGAGCTCTTTTATTCTAACTGCCCAAGCAGCCCAAAAATGTTGGCGAAATGTGGGTGGGGGGGGGGGGGGGGGGGGGGGGGGGGGGGGGGTAGGTGGGGACATAGCAGCAGGGTTTTGCATTCCATTCCGGGTTCCTTTGTTTTTCCCTGATGTTTCCTTCTTGAGATTAACTGTGCATTTTAAACCTCTGTATCTCTAAATACCGTGGTTTCTTCCCTGATTATAGGTCGTTGCCTATCTGAAAATTTCTACGTTCGAGGAGATGGAACAAGAGTTTATTTTTTCACACAAGGTACACGTCCGGTGTTTTTTGGTTCAATTTCCAGCTTTTTGTTGTGTGATGTCTCCAGTCATTTGACATGCAGTCCCTGATGGTGTGATCTTTATTACATCCAGTGTGCTAAAATCCTTTCCAGTTGGCCTGAACTCTTCCTACTTTTGCTAGTACTGCATACAATAAGCAACTTGCCCATTGACTTCTTGCAGCCATAAAAGAAAATAAGACTTGCTTAGGACAGACTTTGGCTTTGCAACTGGATGTCATGTTGTGTTCAAGTCTAGCAACTCTTGTTGGAAAGACTGCCACCAATTTGCACACGTTAGTACCTCGTGCTCACCAATATGATGATAACCAGATAACCTGTTCCTAGATGTTGACCGAGGTCCAGTACTGTCAAGGGCACCAAGATAACTCTCTTGTGCTCCATGAAGGTGCTGCAATGTCCTAGTCATCCTGACCCATATTTATTGCTCAGCCAACATCATTCTAACATTTATCTCGAAGATTTTACTTCTGTGTGACATTCAATATCCTGTCTATGTTTTCCCTGATGTTTCATCTACAGCACTACATAAACTATTCCCATAATCATAAGAAATGCAATCATAAGAATGCAGCCATCGTATTTCCAATATTACATAGCAATTGTACATCTGAATGTACTTCATTAATTGTGAAATGCCTTGGGTCATATTTTCCAGTTTGAAAGACACCCACATTTACAGCTCATGTTCTATACACTTATCACGCTTATCACTTTTTTTTTAACTGATGGGTTGGTTTTATGATTTTATGGTTGTATAGGGAAATATTCTTTCTTTGGGTTCTGGAGACCAGGATTCTACAGCTTAAATTCCTTGTGTAGAGAATGGGAAGTGAGCTTGGGTCAAATGCTTTAAGTAGTGGGAATTCCTTCAGGAAAAAAATGGTTGGAAAAACCAATAAATACTTGGACACAGTCCACAGCAGAGAGAATGGACAATCTGGGGCAGCGACTTTGTGCTGACCCATGCTGCACTCCCTTAAGAGCAAGAATGTCCTAATTTAAGGAAGGTAGGTTCACAAGGTTAATTCCTGGGATGGCGGGACTGTCATATGATGAAAGAATGGCGCGACTCGGCTTGTATTCACTGGAATTCAGAACGATGAGAGGGGATCTTATAGAAATATATAAAATTATTAAGGGATTGGACACGCTAGATGCAGGAAACGTGTTCCTGATGTTGGGGGAGTCCAGAACCAGGGGCCACAGTTTAAAAATAAGGGGTAGGCCATTTAGAACTGAGATGAGGAAAAGCTTTTTCACCCAGAGAGTTGTGAATTTGTGGAATTCTCTGCCTCAGAAGGCAGTGGAGACCCATTCACTGGATGCATTCAAAAGAGAGTTAGATATAACTCTTAGGGCTAGCGGAATCAAGGGGTATGGGGAGAAGGCAGGAACGGGATGCTGATTGTGGATGATCAGCCATGATCACGTTGAATGGTGGTGCTGGCTCGAAGGGCCGAATGGCTACTCCTGCACCTATTGTCTATGTCTATTATCTATGAATGACCAACTAGCGTTATCAACTTCTGAGTTATTGTTTGTAACATGTCAAAGATCTGTCATTGGCTGCGGCTTGTTTAAAATGTTGCTGAACAACATCACCTTGCCTAACCGGTACCACTGTATCACCCAGGAGAACTGGATGAGCTGTTCACATCTGCTGGCCTGAAGAAAGTCCAGAACCTGGTGGATCGACGACTTCAAGTTAACCGAGGGAAACAGCTGACCATGTATCGGGTCTGGATCCAGTGCAAGTATCGTAAACCCCTCCCTGGAGGAGAAGAAGAGTCCCAGCCCCGATGACCAGGATAACGGGACTGTATTGGGGTCTTTGCCAATCACTTTGGTTGATCCAGTTAAAGGAGGGGAAGTGAACCACCTTCTTCAAAGCACTGCCGTGCCATCAGTTCATATTCAGTACTCCGCAGGTTGCAGTAATCATTTTCACATTTGGGTATTGCTTCTCAAAGGTTAACTCACCGATTGGTGTGATCATAGGTTCTACAGATTCCATCTCCCTTCTCTCAGTAATTTACACTTTGTTCACTTTGATCTCTCTATTCTCCCCGTGCTGTGTGAATCAGGAGCAGGCATTCAGCCGGTCGGGCCTGCTCTGCCATTCAGTAAGGTCATAACTGATCTGTGCCTCAATCCCAATTGCCAACCTTTGCTTCATTAACCCTTGATACTCTAAGCCAACAAAAACCCATCCAAATATTTTGAAGGTTTTAATTATCCCAGCATCCAGGAAGTTCTGGAGAAGAGAGATCCAGATTTTTCCAACTCTCTGAATGAAGAAATATTTTTGGATTTCGCTCCTAAATTGCTTTTTTAACTAATTTTAAAGTTGTTCCCACTTGTCCTCCCAGCCAGTAGCGTGGAAAAGATTATCTCTATCGGGCCTTGTATGTCTAGGAAGGAACTGCAGATGCTGATTTAAACCGAAGATAGACACAAACTGCTGGAGTAACTCAGCGGGACGGGCAGCATCTCTGGACAAAAGGAATGGGTGACGTTTCAGGTCGAGACCCTTCTTTAGACTAGTGAGAGGTAGTCTGAAGAAGGGTCTCGGCCTGAAATGTCACCCAATCCTTCTATCCAGAGATGCTGCTTGTCCCACTGAGTCACTCCAGCATTTTGTGTCTAAGCCTTGTATATCATTTTGGATACCTGGATCTGATCACTCCCCAGACTTGTATTTGGGAATGGAAGCTGATCATGGTAAAGCTCATTTTATCCCAAAAGTTCGTTTTTACTTTTCTAATTCCGTTAACTCAATGTGATAGCTAAGCCCATTCAAATGGCTTCTGTTCCTAAAGGAAAAGTTTTGTATTAACTGTTCACTGTGGAGCAGCAGCAACACTAGCCCGTCGCTACAGCAGTGTTGATGGGTGGAGGGTGATGACAAGAGTCGCGTTGCCCACTTGCCCACTCTCTAGTCAATTTGAGAGACACCAGTGCCCGTATCACTCAGAAGTGGCGAAATGTGAGGCATTTGCAAAAGGAGAGGTGGGGGGGGGGGGGGGGGGGAAGAGGGTGGTGACGGACAATGCACAATGAAGTGCATTCAGACGCTGCCAGTATGAGAGTACCTACCCACACCAGT
The DNA here is from genome assembly GCF_028641065.1 of Leucoraja erinaceus. Classification (NCBI taxonomy): domain Eukaryota; kingdom Metazoa; phylum Chordata; class Chondrichthyes; order Rajiformes; family Rajidae; genus Leucoraja; species Leucoraja erinaceus. The sequence continues at coordinate 12,060,098 of NC_073403.1, forward strand.
GTTGGTTGCTTCACAACATCCCCTCAAAACCTTGCTGACGTGCAAGTGGGACAAACATCTTATGGCTCTTATAGGATAAGAGTGGATATTGGAGAACAAAGACAATGTTTTAACTGTGTTGTGATGGTTTTACTGGATTTAATAAATATATTTAATTTGTATAATCCCCTTGATCGGTTTATCTGAGTGTACCCTCTCATCTTACATAAAAAATCAGGAGCAGGAAGCGGTCATCCCTCCCATAACCAATTTTCAACCCATGGCATTCCCCTGCCTTCGATTCCATGTACCAACTTTCTGTATGGGACTTTACTGAAAGCCTTCTGAAAATCCAAATCCAACATATCCATCAATTTCCCTTTATCTACTCACCAAAGAACTTCAGTAAATTGGTCAGTACTATTTATTTTTTATAAATCAATGTTGATTCTGCCCGGTCCTCTTTATTTCATTTAAGGTGTTCAGTTATTACATCTTTCATTATCGATTGCAGCATTTAACTTGCTGTCTGCATATGTCTCATAGATATTGAACTGGATGCTTGGTGAACACTGCTTAACGTTATGTTGTAATGGGATTTTTACCCACCGATGTTTACCTGAGCACCACTGTGCTGCCCAGATTTACTAATACAGTTAAGCTCAAATAATCTGCCCGCCCGGTATTCAGAAGTCATACAGCCCAGTAAAAGTCTGTTCAACCACCTTTCAACATGCCTTTCTTTCTACCTGCAGTAATCCCATTTAACCACATTGGGATTGTTCCTTTCAATGCCTTGCCTATTTAGGTTTCTGTCTAAGGCTCTCTTAGAAAATAATGATTGGATTTGATTCCACCACCTCCACAGGCAATCCGTTCCTGATTGAATTACTGATTCTCTGTGTTCTTTTACACAAAAAATAAAATCATTCTCTGCGTAAAGAAATGAACCCCTAATATTCCTATTCTCACCTTAAACCCATGCCCTTTTGTTTTGATACCCTTACCATGGGAAATAGGTTTTGACTATTACCCTATGTATTTATCTCATAAACTTATATGTTTCTATTGGGAAACATAAGTCTCCTTCACACCAGGGAAAACAAATGCAATCGATCCAGTCTCTCATCACTAATGCCCTCCAAACCAGGCATTCCTGGTGAATCTGTTCTGCACTCTCTCTAGCACAACTACATCTTTCACATTGTGTGGTGGCCACAACTGCACACAATACAACATAAGTTGGCCTAGGCAGTATTTTGTAAAGTTGCAACATAATGTTCCAAATAGTCTATTCTATGCCCCAACGTATGGAAGCAAGCATATGCTTTCTTCACCACCATATTAACCTATGTTGCCAATTTCGGAGAACTATGTTCTTGAACCCCTTGATCCCTCTGTTCATCAACATTCCTTAGATCCCCACCATTTGCTGTGTATATCCTACACCCAATTTGACTTTCAAAAATGTGTCGCTTCCCAATTGTCGCAATTAAATTTCAATCTACAGGTGTTCTGTCCAACTTTCCATCTGATCAAGATCCTGCTGTAGCCTCAGACAAGCTTTGTCACTGTCCATAACAGCCACCAATTTTCATGTCAGTTGTAATTTTTCTCTGTGCCTCCTATATTCACACCCAGATCATTAACATATGTGAGAAACAACTAGGGTCCCAGCACTGATCCCCGCTGTGCACCATTTATCAAAGACTTCCCAATCTAAAATCATTCTTCAACCAATATCTTCTGCCTCCAGTCGCCAAGCCAAATTGCAAGATAACCTTCAATTTCGCATGCCTTAACCGCCTGGACCTACCTACCATGTGGGATGTTGTCAAATGTCCATATCGACAACAACTGCCTCTCTGCCTTTATCAATCTCCTTTGTTAGCTCCACAACAAAAAACTTTTGAGAATTTTAAATTAGTGAGACCAGATTCCCCTGGCATAAGGTAATGTTGATTTTCCCTAATCAATTCCTGCCTTTCCAAATGTATAAAATTCCTGTTCCTTAGTCTTTTCTCCAATAATTGTGTGGCACGGTGGCGCAGCAGTAGAGTTGCTGCCTTAAAGCACCAGAGACCCGGGTTTGATCCCGACTACATGTGCTGTATGTATGGAGTTTGTACGTCCTCGCTATGATCGTGTGGGTTTTTTCCGGGTGCCTTTAACTGTTGCTCACTTTGACCTCTTAAAAGGGACCAAGTTGGGTAAAGCACTAGGAAATCTCTTCCAACTGTTATGTCCATTAGATTGCAACAATGGGGGAGATGTGGAAGGACAAACTAATTAACATCACCCATTTTACATGATTGCCCAAAGCCCAAGTTATCCCAAACCGAAAGCAGCACTCGTCACTGGGTATCCTGTGTATCCACCATCCGAGAACAATGAAGATCACTGCACCTGAAATAAATCTCATCAGCTCCAGGAACCCACGATGCAGGATATGCAGAGGAAACATTGATAAGACTCAACGGGTCCGCCAAAGGTTAGTGTGCACTTAAGCTGCGTCAATGTTCAAACTCTTTTCATTGAGTCGCTATTTCATTTTGTTATTCAAAGAAATGACGTGGGGCAGAAGACAATATTTACAGGATGGGAGATGAATTTTTGCATGGCGCGCAGAATCTAGAATCACTGGTGACACACATTTCCATTTGCAGACCAGTTGCCATGTGGAGAACAGTAGAGGTGCCAGGGGAAGAAGCAGGAATGGGCGGGGAGGTTACTTGCGATGGGTTTACTCGAGTAGGGAAAGTTCTGCTGGTGCTCCCGGCTCAAAGGCATTCTCTTAAATGAGCTAAAACCAGACTGTTAAGGGCCTGTCCCACCTGGCCGCCATTCGCGCGCCATTTACATGACCTGCTAGCGTGTGGGTGGCTCGTGGATAGTGCAGGACATGCGCATGGAGTGGTGTGGAGGAGTGTGGAGTGGCGTGGAGGAGTGTGGACTTTAACCTGCATGAAATCTTCGCGCGCCACCGGCCTGTCGCGTAACTGTCGGCCAAAGTGGAACAAGCCCAAAACCCTGGCCCGGCGCAACGTCTCACCTCCAAGAGCAGCAGAAGCAGGCAAACTATCGCCGAGCTCGGCCTGGGGCTCATGGCCGTTGCAGATCCGGATCCGCCCTCACTCCTACTCCCAGAGAGGGGCCAAGACGATTGGAGATAGACACAAAATGTTGGAGTAACTCAACGGGACCGGCAGTATCTCTGGAGAGAAGCAATGGGTGACCTTTCGGGTCGAGACCCTTCTTCAAACATCCATTCCTTCCCCAGAGATGCTGCCGGTCCCGCTAAGTTACTCCTGCGACCGTGAAGCGTCAGTCACTACCAGCCTGTGGCGTAAATGACGGCAAAGTGGGACAGGCCCTTTAATTCAGCAGGTCAAGCAGCATCCATAGAGGGAAATGGAGAGACAACATTTCAGGTCGGGACCTTTGCACTGAGCAGTTGAGAAATGTTGTTTCTTGCTCTAGTTTCCAGCATCTGCAATCTCTTGTGTCTCCGCTCAAGGCGTGACCTTATCTCTTCAGCTCCCAGGTTTGAACACTGGGAAGTACATACAGAACCATTTTACTTGGAACAGCAGCCTGAACCTGGACCCATCTCATCATATCTAACGACAAATTTGCCTTTACTTAATGAGTTATTTCCTCCTCCTTCCTCTGGCTTCAACATTTACGACTTCAATCATCTCTCATACGAACTGCTTTAATCTCTGGCATCTGTTCTCCCCCCCCCCCCCCCCTCCCCACCACCTGTATCCACCTATTACTTGTCTTGATTTGTCATACCTCTCACCTATCCCAGCTTTCTTCTCACTACCCCCTTACAATCAGTCTAAAAAAGGATCCCGACCCCAAACGCTATCTATCCATGTTCTTCAACGAAGCTGCCTGACCTGCTGAGTTAACCAGCACTTGGTGTCCTTTTTTGTAAACCAGCATCTACAGTTTCGTGTTTCTACCTTTAAACTAAGAATCCTCTGGTTCCATAGTGTTAAAACTGTCTATAAGGCAATTTTCCCCATGAGTCAGAAACAGCCTTTTTTGAAAGTGACCTATAATTGTATTGCTTTGCATACACTTTGCTGTAATTCTTCGAATAATTACACTAATCCTACCCATAATTAAATGATGGTCTATATCCGGTATCCAGGCATTAATGAATATCATGAAATATTTAATTATTAGCTTGAAAAATAATTTGAGAATGTATGGGAGAATTTCCATAATGTCTGTAAGTCAGGTCATTTGTAACCTGGGATCACTTGTACCTGTACTCTCATTCTTCTACCTCGTTCAGAGTTGTGCCCTTGCGTTAATATGTCTTCTCATTCTTTCTACCAAACGGTAACATTTCTAACTGCTTAGCGTTCATTTTAGTTTGACAATAGATCCTATGTTGATGAGCAACAAGGGCGGAGCAGATGTTGTTATTGTATCCAGTGTAAAGCCAACCTGGGTTCAGTGGTGGAAGTGAATGAATTTTCTGGAAATTTGCCAAATTACCTTTGTGTGTTAGGGAATATAATTCAGAGTTCTCTCTTGAGAGATGATCTAGGTGGGCTATGCTGTGATAAATTGGAGAAGTTTGTGGCAGGGTAAGATCAATGTCTCCTTCATCCCCACGTTCTTAAGTCCTTATCAACAGCCTCTTAAAAATCCAAATACGTTACCCGTAACAGTTTATTTTTAAATAAACCTACTAGCTTTCTGAGGCAGGTACATAAACTTATATTCCAGCTTTATCTTTTAGGTGAATTTTATTAGCATGGTTAGCCACCGGAGATTTCAGTAGGAACGTTCCTCCTCTGAGTATATTGTTAGACAAGGGATGATAATTATGAGCTAGGTCTATGATGCAGCCATTCAAGTTTCAACAGCAACAACCACCTGTATTTATGGTGCTTTTAATGTAGCAAATTGCTTCACAAGAGTGTTAATGAATAATAAATTGATATCCATCCATTTAAAGAGATGTTAGGACATTCAGTCAAAGAGAAGTTTTGAGGTAGATCTTAATTGAGGAGAATTTGAAGTAGGAAGGCTCGGAGAGGGAATCCCAATGCTTAGCCAATGCTGGAGTTGGTATAGCACCATTTATATTCTGCACTCTGTATCTTCCCCTTTGCTCTATCTATTACACGTGAGTTTAAACTGATTGTATCTTAGTATGGTGTGTAGTGGCATATTTTTATATCGTTCAAGAGATTACTCCCTCTAGCCACTAAAGTAGACTACATGGTTAAGGAGACTTGTAATACGCAAGTGAGCTCTCCTTGAGACCTTCAGAGCTTCTTTACAGATAAATCTTCATAACACAGTCTTTCGATTAATAGTTTCTTTATTGTTGAAGAAACACAATAAGATACATCCGACCTTCTTCTTCGACTCGTACACATTAACCTTCGTCAAACTCCAGCATATTGCTTTAAACGTTAAAAAACTCCTTGTGTCTCGGTTAAACGTCACATGGTCGAGGGTAAACCTTCCCCATGTAAGTCCGAACTAAACTAAAAACCAAGCTTCTGCGCAAGAAACCTAGCTCCAAACACGCCCTAGAATACGTAATAAATCCCACCCACATAATAACAGGCAGTCTAAAATTTAAAGGCAAATGCCATAATTAATGACACACAAAATAAGCCAAATGGCCACTGCAGGGTGTATCAGATCTGTTTGAATGACATGCAAAACAAAGCTTTTCACTGTATCTTGGTACATGTGACAATAATAAACCTAAACCTAAAAGTCATGCTACATGGTAGACACAGTTCCTAAAGATTTACATTTATTTATAGCACAAGAAAACAGAGGCAAAAATATTCCTCCTGCCTATCCCAGCATTTGTTATGATTATGGTTGATCTATGGTTTTCAAGAGAGAGTTAAATTTAGCTCTTGGGGCTAACGGAATCAAGGGATAAGGGGAAAAAGCAGGAACGGGGTACTGATTTTCAATGATCGACCATGATCACGTTGAATGGCGATGCTGGCTTGAAGGGCCGAATGGCCTACTCCTGCAACTATTTCCTATGTTTCTATGCTGTCCTCAATCCACTTCTATGCCAGTTCCCGAGAGCCCTCATTTCACTAATCTTTCAAAAATGTATCTACCGCCACCATAAATTTCTACAATGATCAAGCCTCCACAACCCCTTGAATAGGGAATTCCAGAGATTCAGCTCCCTCGAGGAAAGAAATGGTTACACATTTGCATTTTAAATAATCAGCCCCTTAACTTGTAACAATGTCTCTTTGTTTGTATCGCTGTCACTAGTGACAACATCTCAACATCTGTTTGTCGGGCCCACTCAGGATCAATCTCTGAAGAAGGATCCCGACCCAAAATGTTATCTGTCCATTTCCTGCCACAGATGCTGCCTGGCCCATTGAGTTTCTGCAGCAGTTTTATTCCAACATCTCCGATCTTTTGTATTTCCCGAGGATATTGTATGTCTCAGTAAAGTCATCTCCTAATCTAAAGTCCAAAGAATACAGATTCAAGCTGTTTCACTTCTCTTGATATCAAGCATTATCACAATTTGATTATACCACGGACATTAACACAAATTGATTCTTACAATGGATTGCAACAAAGTCAATATAAAGAGTGAAAAATAGAGAAACAAAATAAATGAGTGATTCAACTACTTTGTTTTGGGGAAGTTTATAAATCTAGTAATGCAATGATCATGGCTCACATCTCTTGTTATTAGTTTTAGTTTCCAGATGAGCCTTTACACTGAGGCTCTGCCTGTCCACGTGGGTGGATAGAAAATATTTCCTGGCACTATTTTGAATGAGGGTAGCATATCTACAAATTAGTGTTCATTGAAATACTGTCAGCTCTGTCTCAACATTTGTGAATTGAGGACCCACACTGGAGACTTGAACACATTTTTTCAGACAGACATTCAAGTGCAATTCTGCTGGAGGATTTTTGGAAGGAATGTTGAATTGAAGTTTTATCTGTCGCTAAGTTGTATATAAAAGATCCCAAATCATTCATTGTGGATCTTTACTGCACACAATGGTTCTGCTTTCCGACGTTATAAAGATGTGTTATGCCATCTTCCTTTGAGCCACCTTTCACAATTAATCAATGCCACACTGTTCTCTCTGCTGAAGCATACAATCTGAGCTATTTTGTACATGTATCATTTAAAAATCTTATTTCCAGATCCCAAGGTGAGCAATCTGAGAGAAACTTTAGAACCATAATCTCAGGGGGAAATGAGCTTCAGGATGAACTGGTTGTTTTAATCTTTTGTCTTCCTTTCCCTGGAGGTACATAATTGAATTTAACATTATTGAATCATTGAATTGAATAATTGATACATTTAGATAATTCAGATAAAGTATCTGTTCATTCATTCTGGCCTATTTGTGGCTTCAGACTCATAGCAATGTGACTGTTTTTCAGCTGTGCCATAAATTCAGCTGTACCAAGATTCATGTTTCATGTATCATGTTGTCTTTTATGACTGTTGGCAGAGCAATTTCCCTCCTGGGATAAATAAAGTTGTATCGTATCGTAAACCATTTGGTGACCCATCAAGGATGTGTATTAAATGCTGGCCTTATCAGTGAAGATTAAAGAAATGTTTTGAATGGTCTGATAACACTGTGATTAAAGGCATTTTTAAATGTCACACCAGGTCATATAAAATAGATTGTCCCACACAGTTACCCCAGAACACGCCGAGAGCTGTTCGTAACGCAACCAGTTCACAATCGGATATGTGGCTGCCCAGCAATATATCTTAATACAAGACAGGTTAATCAATGGGGCATTTCATTCAACCATTTAGACCAAACTGAGTTCGTATATGGCAGAGCTTGCTGCAGCAACCAGCAAATCCATCCTGCTGAGCTCCCATTCTTATGTACCGGCTGTACATAAATCGGTCATTCAAAACCTGGGGAGGACTTGTATTCAGTCACCCCTCTCCATCTGTGAGGCAGTTAGAATGTGAGAGTTGATGGAAACTGTTAGAATCTTTTGTGATTACATTTCAGGCACGTGTCTGCATCTCAGGGAATTGCATCTCAAAGTTGATGAGTAGGACTTTGAGGTTCAGGTACAGTATCGCATCAAAGTGGGGAGGGGGAGGGGGGAAGTAACCTGGGTACAGGAGGCAGTCACACTCCTTCGATTAAGGACTGTACAATCGGTCAGGCAAAGAATGTGACCACAGGTGAGATATATATGGGGATCCAGAAGCATTGTTAGTGGAACATCAGTCCTTATGATCTTCTTCTTCGAGTCCGTTGCAATCTCAGATGTCGTTCTGCCAGTATCTGGCGCAGGTCACAGCTGGTCGGGTCGGTTCAGCCAGGTCCTGGGGGCTGCACTGGGGGGCGTCGTCACACTCCAGTAGGTGGGACATTGTCTGTACTGCTCCACAGCTGCATGTGTCTTCTGCCTGGTAGTTCCATGCTTTCATAAGTGCTTTGCACCTCCCCTGCTCCACTCGTAATCTGTTGAGGGTCTTCCAGGTTGGCCATGGGAGGTCGTGCCCGCTGGCGAGGCATTCAGTCGGAGTGATTCCTCTCTCCATCCAGTCGTGGGCTCGTGTGTTGAGCTGGTTCCATTCATCTTTCCAGATGTTGGTCCTTGCTGTTTCTTTGGTTGTCTGGAGAGGTGGGACTGTCTGCAAGAAACTGGCTCTAGATTTCAGTCGGGGTGGAGGTGCTGTGTGTCCGTGCAGGGGGTGCCTGGTATCGATCTCCTGTGCTCTCCGCTCGTCTTGGGCGACGATGGATCGTCTGATATGGGGGGGGGGGCAATACCAGCTAGGGCGTAGAGGCACGGGACTGGCGTTGTCTTTATGCATCCCGTGATAATGCGGCAGGTGTCGTTGAGGGCTGTGTCAACCAGTTTGGTGTGGTGGGAGCGGCTCCAGCTTGAGCACGCGTATTCAGCTGTGGAGAAGCACAGGGCTAGGGCAGTTGCACGGATGGTTGGTGGATCAGCGCCCCACTTTGAGTTTACCAGTTTGCGCAGGATGTTGTTGCGAGTGTTGACCTTGGCTTTCGTGTTCTGAAGGTGGGTTTTGAAAGAGAGTGTCCTGTCGAGTGTGACTCCGAGGTACACGGGGTGAAAGTGGTTGGAGAGTTTGTGGCCATCCCATGAGACGCTCGGTTGTTTTCCTGCATCTCGATTTTTAAGATGGAAGCTGCAAAGTTGGGTTTTTGATGGGTTGGGTTTCAGGTGGTTGTTATTGTAGTAGGTTGTCATCTATAGGAGGGCGCTTTCCAGGACAGACTCGATCTTCTGGAAGTTCTCCTGTTGGGTGGTGATGCAGAGGTCATCAGCATAGATGAAACGGCGGCATTGTGCGGGGAGTGGTTGGTCGTTGGTGTAGATGTTGAAGAGGAGGGGGGCCAGTACGCTGCCTTGTGGTAGGCCATTCTTTTGGGCTTTCCATTTGCTCTTCTTGTCGTTTAGTTAAACGAAGAAGCGCCTGTTGTTGAGAAGGCTTTTGATGACTTGGCACAGGTCGAGGTCACCAGTCATGTCAAATAGTTTCCTGATCATGGTGCGGTGCTGGACAGTGTCGTAGGCAGCGGTGAGATCTATGAAAGCTGCTCCGGTGATGAGTTTGCACTCAAAACAGTCCTCAATATGTTGGGTGAGGTTCAGTAGCTGCCCGGCACAGGAGCGGCCAGGGCTGAAGCCAGCTTGATCTTTTGTAAGCTTGGTCCTTATGATGACTAAGATATATGAGAGTAGGAAACACAGGGTGGATGAAGGGCAGTAAAGTGAGTCCACCTACACCAACTAAGAGGGACGTGGCATGGGGAGCACGGGAGCGCCGAGAACATAGAACGAGAACATACTTGGCAGTAGGGGGGTGAGAAGCAAGAAGGATCTTCGGGACTATATTGAATAATTTTGTTACTGTGTTGCCGTCCTGTGCATGGTGACTCTTTGCATACGTGTATTGTATGCAAAACAGAATTTCACTGTACCAAGAACATGTGACAATAAAGAATCAATCAATCAGTGATATGTCTAAGAGGAGGATGGTTAACCATGAATAAATAACCCAACTTTGTTCAGGATTGATGTGGTGCGAGTGATACAGACGGAGTGGTGAAATGCTACCAGAATTCACGATCTTTGTGCCAATCCAACGGGTGTTAGTGAAGACAGAACTGTGCTCGCTTAATGTTGCCATAATCACTGTGTGGGTGTTTGCAATCTTAGCTCACTGATCAGATGAGGAACTGGACAGATGCCCGCAACATGCAGCCTGAATTATCAGTTGAAAGTAAAAGTGACCATGAATAAAAATAGGTGAGAAACTATTATCATCTAATACATAAAGCAGAGTGAGTTTATTGATTAAAATCTTAATTCTGCAGATAGAATTTCCTCTCATGATATCTGCAGAATAAATATAAATGCTGCTCTTATCTCACTCACCACCATCTGCTATTCATTGATGATGTCCTGAGGTGTTTATTATTGACCTTCAGTGCTGTCTGTGTGGAGTGCGCATGTTCTCTGTGTAGCTCCATGGGTTTCTCTGGTCCCCCCCCACATCCAAAGGTGAGTAGGTTGGAAGGTTAATTGGCGGCTTGAAATTGTAGGTGAGTGGAATAATATGGAAGGATTTGATGGGAATGTGGAGAAAATAAAAAGTATTGGCGAAGAATTAGTGTAAAAACAATGGGTGCATGAAATGACGAGGGCTCAGTGGGCCGAAGAGCCTGTTTCATTTCTGTATGTCGTTATAACTCGAAGCAGATTGATACTGCTGCTGTGTAGGTGTATTCCCATATTTCATCCCACTACTCTTCATCAATAACAAAATCAGTGTGACCAGTGATCAATCATATCTAAAATGCTAATATTTCTCAGCAACACCTGATCGACAGTATCAGTACAAATAGTCATAGAGTTCACCAGGGCACAATGAGCTGATGATCAATTATAAGGTCTAAGATCTGGGTCTCAGAGGTTACCAGGAGCTGTTAACGCATGTGACTTCCATAAGGCTACACCACTTGACTCTTTATGTCAATATAATAAGAATAAGGGGGTCCTGCAGTAGATCGCCTTCCGTTCATCTAGAATTAAAATCAAAATACTGTAAAATTGCAGATGTTGGAAATCTGAAATCAAAGCAGAAAATGCTAGAACACTCAGCAGGTCACAGAAACAAAGTTAATGTCTCAGGTCTGAGACGCTACATGAGTAATATTGGACAATACCTTTTAAGCATTCATCTTGTTTTCGAAGGAAGCATTCGAACAAATGTGGAGGCTGTTTCTGTGGCATGGTGTTGGATAATACCCTTTGCAGTATCATTACTGTGAACAAAACCTTCCTAAAACTGTCTTTGTAGAATAAAAGCAAGATCAAGATGAAAATAATCATTGTTACATGGAAAGGAAGGTTTCTAAGTGTACGGCATTTGTAGCCTTACATCTGACTGCCTGCCCTTTGTTAGTGCCCCACAGCCAGCACTACAATTCTAACTTCTCTACCCATGCTGACTACACCTCTTCACTCTGTGACACATGCAGATGTTTTCGGGCAGGTGGCTGCTAAAGCTTCCTTTGTCTTGGATGGTCTGCGGTGTTTAAGCTGGACAGTCAGGATCACCAGTTATCCATGCTGGCTTCAGACTGCAGTAATGTGCTACATGGAACCACAGTATGGATGTCTAGCTGTGTGCTGAGTATAAGCCAATGGTGTACATAAACTGCAACGAGACACATTGGTCTGCTCAGTAAAAGGAGAGACACATTCATTACAAATGGGTAAACTAGGCAATGTTTACTGGTCTGACTATACCGGTTTGAGATTTCTGTTATGTTCATCCCTGGAGTGTGCATGTTGCACAACAGCTAGTGGAGAGGGAGGAGCAAACCAAAATTCCTGAGAGATGAGAGAATTGTCAAGCTGCACAATGCTAATAGACTTCTTAGGGATTGGGTAGACAATGCTGTTCTGATCTGCACTGATCCACCTTGCACTCTCATTGTTACAACATCCAGACTCTGCCAGGTCTGACAAACACATCCCACAGCCCAGCTGTCTGCTGACTGAATTTTTCAGAATACTCCTATGAATCAGCTCCCTGCTTTGGCTAAACAGCAAACTGCTTCTTGTCGAGACCAGCCATCACTCAGGGGAATGAGCAGGAGAGTTGAATTCACAGGCGACATCTCCCTGTTGTGGAGGACAGCAACCTGCTCGGAGCTTTATTTGGGTCACTCTGCATTGAGACCAGGGGCTCCCTCTGTGCCTCAACACCACAACTGCATAGCAGTCGTATGATGGGATTACTGCCAGATATTTGTGAGGAAAGGAGTGTCACCTCATGTGTGGACGAGTGCTACCTGACCTTGCACAAACTATGGGTTCCACCCATTCTAACTTCCAATGGCCAATCCCGAAGATGTCTCTTCCAATTCAGCATGCCCCCTCACCTGAGTTGCTCTTCTCTCACGATGGCAGCAGCTTCTTTCAAAACATTTCCATTTATGATGAATTGTCATCGACCTGAAGCATTAGCTCTGCTTTTCTCTCCTAGGTACTGTTGGATGTCTGAGCATTTCCAGTAATCTGTCTTTAGACTGGCACCTATTGATGTCAGGCATAGTGTACTTTTCTTCCACTATTTCTTCATCATCCCTTCGTCATTCTATGCCGCCTTCACCTCCTCCTGTGCCAATCGATGAACAAGGACTGGGAGACACAATGGAGGCTCTTCGAATATCCTGAAACAAAAAAAAATAACAGTAGAGAGTCAGCGGTAATCTATGCGCATTGTGCAGGAGGGAGCCACAACACAATCATTGATATAGATTGATTGTGGGACCCTCTTGTGAAAAATGGATATAAAAAACTTGCTTCCAGGGAGCCTTGAGGCCTCCTTGGCTTAGGCCTGCACTGTCTTCAGCTCTGCAAAGAGAATGCTGTCCTGCAGTTTGTGAGATGCTGAGCATAAGGTTTCCCTGTCTTCAACCACTTGTATCCTCAAGCAGAAAGGCAACACTTTATTATAACCAATTACAAATTTAGATCAGGGCTGCATCTATGGGGTTTAAGGGGAGGAGGGAATGGAGTTGACTGAAAGGGTTTCTGGGATGGTAATTATGGGGTTGATGGATAAGAGTATGAGGGTGACTGAGGATATGTAGGTAAAAGGACATAAAATGATGGAGTGACTCAGCAGCTCTGGAGAACATGGATAGTTGAAATTTCAGGTCGGGACCCTTCTTCATACTGGAGTCCGAAGAAGTCTCCCTTCTGAAGAAGGGTACCAACCCAAACCGTCACCTATCCACGTCCTCCGGCAATGCTGCCTGACCTGTGGAGTTACTCCAGCACTTGTGTCCTTTGGTGTAAATAAGCTTCTGCAGTTCCTTGTTTTTACATTCTGGAAAATGTGGGTAATTGTCATCGTGAGCGTTGGAGGTATTTAGGTGATTGAGGGGGGAATTTGAGGGGGTAATAGTGGAGGTGAAGGTAATAGTATGTGGGTGACTGAGGGGGATATATGGGTCAATAATTGTGGATGTGAGGAGTGGGGATATGTGGGTGACCTGGAGAAACTAGGTCAGTAAATGTGTGGGAGGAAGTGGTGAGGATATACGAGTGACTGATGGAGCATGTGGGTCAGTAATGGTGGAGGTAGAAGTGGGAGTTTGTGGGTGACTAACGGTGTACGTGGGTCAGTAATGGTGGGAGGTAGGGGTATGTGGGTGACTGATGGGGTATGTGGGTCCGTAATGGTCGGGGTAGATATGGGGGTATGTGGGTGACGATGGGGTATGTGGGTAAGTAACTGAAGGAAGAGGTTCTATGGTTACATGGGTGGTGATGGAGGTGGGGATAGGAGATTGCTGTAAGCAGCGTATTTGAGGAGGAGGTGCTAAAACCCTCACCTGAACTTCCTCATGGGGTCTCCGAGGGTCCCAACAGCACATAACAACCCCCTCCTGTTGTGGACTTCATCCAGTAATATCTCCTTATCCTTGTCTGTAAAATAAGGATATGGGGGGGGGGGGGGGGGGGGGGGGGGGGGGGGGGCACCACTGGCAGCTGCTGGAATGTCAGAGTTAACACCATGTTGGGAAATGCACTGTGCATTTGTACAATGATCATGATCCTGTTGCCATTGATGAAACACATCTATTTAATTTTGACATTGTATTTTCTAGGCACTGATTTCTTAAATTCTGAATAATAAAGAATTTAAAAGCATCACTGCTACCACTGAGCCAAGACTAATTCTGCATGACTGTTGCCAAAGCACCAGCTGTTTTATACCAGTCACTGCCTACTTCTCTTGCACAGTTGCTGGTTTTAAATTTGCAAACCAACCACGCAGATTCTGTTTTGGACTTCCACATGGTTATAAAAAGAGAATTTCCATTTATAAAAGGAATTTCATAACTCAAATATAAAACCTGAAGATGCTGGAAATACTCAGCGAGTCATGCAGCATCTGCAGAAAACAAAAAACAGTTAACGTTTCAGGTAAAAAATCATTTATGAGTTTGATCTAAATGTAAACTACATTCCCTCTCTACCACGCCTGCATTTTCTGTTTTAATTTCAGATTTCCAGCATTTCATGCAGTTTTTTCATTTTTTTCTTTCATGAATATGGTATATTTTACAACCAACAAAGAATGTTTGATGTATGCTCTCAATTATAAAAATGGCAGCCAAATTTCTCCCACCAAAATTCCACAGAAAACTATGTTTTTCTTAGTTGAGAGGCAAATTTGAAAATAAGGATGAATTATCTTGCTTTTCTTCAAATATTATCACAAGGGATCTTTAAGTTAATCTTGGAGTGAAGGAGATAGGACAGGTAAAATAATTCTTGGTTTTAAAAGGGTTCATTGAATGTTTATGATTTGTGGTTAATGTAGCTGGCCACAATGTAGAAATGTTGGCACCTGGCGACAGGGAAGGTATTCAGTCCAAAGAAACAGTCCAAAAAATACCAGGTCTAAGATGTTTAGAAGATTTCAAAAAATGTATTTCTCCCACTCCAATGGAAGATCATACATTTAAAGTAAAACCAACTCATGATTGATGTTATCTTAGGTTATTATGTTTACTAGGTCAGTCCAAGATCAGATCCAATGGTAAGGATTATATTTTGGGCACCAAATCTTAGCGAAGATATATTTGGGTTGATTACATTACAGAATTGTGTAGCTAAAAGATTTTGGCTGCAGTCCTATCTCCTCCCATCTCTCTCCCACCCAACCTGTCACCCGCTCCTCACCTGGATCCATCTTTTACTAGTTAGTTCTTGCCGCACCACTCCTTCTCTTTACCTCTCTCCACCAACCTTCTCTCTACAATATCAGTCCGAAGAAAGGTCCTGACCCGAAACGTTGTGTGTCCATTTCCCTCCATTGATGCTGTGTGACCCGCTGAGTTCTTTCAGCAGTTCAATTTTCAGTATTTTGCTGTAAAGTAACATTGGTCTCTAGGAGAACAAATTCTCAATAATAACAACATATTTACAATAAGTCTTAAGTATAATAAAACATCCAAAGGACTTAAATAGAGTGTTTTCACATGACAGTTAATATTGAACCACATAAGGGAATGTTAGGCTGGATAACGTTTAGGTAAATTTTAGGGAGCATGTTAAATGAAAGAGAGATTTAGTAAGTTTTAGAACTTGACAATTGAAGTCATGGCTGCAATATCAGAATCAAAATGATTAAATTTAAGGTAAGGTCAGAATTACTGGAAGACTGATATTGGAGGAGGATGGAGATATGTAGTGGAGAGACCATGAAGGACTTTGTAAACATTGGTGTGAATATTAAAATTGTTGTTGTTTTACTGAGAGCAGGAGAAGGGTTAGACCTTGAATGGCACATGGCGACAGAAGATGGGCAGTACTGTTGAATTAATGTAAGGTATTGGCGCATGGAAACTGGGTGGCTGGCTTATCAATATTTGGTGAAAATATGCATGGGTGAAGTATTTTAGTAGCAAATAAATGGAGGCACATTTATTTTGGAGATGGATGAAGTCAGGGATGGAATAGATACAGAGTCAAGAAGGGAGATCAAATCTCCAACTAAACTCTCCCTGGTTTAGGAGGAAAGAAGGATAGATTGGTGGCAAAGAAACAGTTTAATGCCAGGATGGAAAATAGCTCTTGCAGTCATCCAACTGCTCAACCGAAACACGGGTTTTCAGAGAAAGAATGGGCTAATTTATAGGCAATGGAAAAGTGGAAATATTGAGAGAAATTGTAGAGGTGAAACTAATGTGGGTAGTTTTGCACATAGGAATCTCTCTGCACCTATGGTGGAAAAAAAAATGTTTAGGGTGGTGGGTGGGGTACCAGCCATGTGGATTGCTTTTTCTTGGATGTTGTTGATCCTCTTGAGAGTTAATGGAGCTGAACACATCAGTCAAGTGAAGGGTAGATGGTGGAATGTCTACGAGGCATCAAGTGGTGAATCAGTAGCCATGGGATGCCCAGCCTTTGACCTATCGTAGTCACGGTATTTATGTACCTGGTCCAGTTTATGTCGATAGTGGGGGACATGATGATGGCAATGCTATTAAATGTCAAGGATAAGTTACAAATGGTATTTACGTCACTTATCATCTCATGCCAGAATGATACATAGGTCTTGCTGAATGTAGATGTGGGCTGGTTCATTTGCTTAACAGTTGCAAGTGGAATTAAGCATTCTGTAGCATATCCACTACTGACCTTATGGTGGAAGGAAGATGAACAATAAAGCAGCTGAAGATCATTGGGTCTAGGATATCATCCTGAGAACTTTCTGCAGTGATATCATGTCCATCACACACAACTATCTTCCTTTGTACAAAGTTATGACTCCAACCACAAGGCCATTTTCTCCTAGTTGTGATAGTGACAAGAAGACTATTACAAATTAATACCTAAGTGAGACCAAGTGCATACCAACAGGTTGTACCAGAAGGGCTACACACTCACATTACTCAATGTGAGTAATTAAGGGCATGCACATTTGATTATTTGGGTATAATATTTAAAGTGTCCCTTTGAAACAACCATTTCAATTCTTGTGAATACATCCAGGCAGATTTGAAATTTGGCATCTTCAATGGCAAAAGCCCCTTGCAATCTAATCCACTTCATGATAAGTCCATAGGTTGAAGTTGATTGCTCATGATATCTTCCTTCTTCAGTAAACAGGGTCTCAGTTTACTAACTTCAATATTTTTTGGATAACATGTTAAATGATTTAAGGTCTTTCTCAGGTAAATGTTAATGATCCAACAGCAAGAGTCACCCAATAGGTGCTCTCCCTCATGTTCAACCCAACATTTACCCTCAACCAACATTACTAAGGTATGGATCTGATCACTTATCACATTGCTGTTGGTTGTTCTTAGTTCATTAGTTGTTAAGCTCCTGAGGCATCCAGAAAGGTAGCAGAGATGTATATATAAATTTCTCTTTGAATTATCAAGTAATTTAACATAAATCTGAATGAGGAAGCAAGATTCATGGATGTACATTATGGAAAATTTCACTGGAAAACCAGACAATTTTGTTCAAGATGAAATGGATGTATTTCAAAGATTTGTATCCGAGTTAGTGTTGTTAAGGTATTTATAACACAAATTATGTGTCAAGCATATGTAACATAAACTGCTGAAAACACAAAAGCACTTCCAATTTCTGTCACAGATAACATTCAAAAATGAGTGTGATTGGAGAATCATCAATGTTCTTAGTAAAGATCCATTGAGAACTTCAGCCAACATTCTGTAGATTTTAAACCAAGAACCCAACTGCAATCTCAGGGTTATAAATGTCCCATGGAAATGTTTTCAAGAACTATTTCTATTCTGTTTATTCTTCAATCTACATTTGTAAAGTAGGTTATTTGGTCTTGTGGTTCACTGTGGTTTGGAAGACTTTGTATGCAAATTGACACAAAAGATACAAAGTGCTGGAGAAATGCAATGGGTCAGGCAGCATCTCAGGATGACATGGATAGACGACGATTCAGGGCAAGACCCTTCTTCAGAAGAGCCCAACGCTTTGATTTTATTTTGTAAATCGTCATCTGCAGTTCCATACGCCTGCAAATTAACACCGAGTTATCCACAATCGAACATTAAATATATACATATATATATATAAAGATGCAAAATGCTGGATTAGGCATCACTGGAGTACATGGATAGGTGACGTTTGGGGTTGAGGCCCTTCTTCAGAAGGGTCTGCTGAGTTACTTCAGCACTTTGGGTCCCTTTCTATTAACCAGCATCTGCAGTTCTTTGTTTCTACTAAAAATATATATATATAAATGGCTGCTAGGCCCTTTAGGATGTTTTAAATTGGTGGAGAGGCTACTGAAACCTAGCCTTCCTTTTTGAGGTAGAAAGAATATTGGGAGGGGGGTTCTCAGAAACACATTGTGCTGGGTTTGCACATTTTACCCCAAATGAAAAATAAACTGCCATAGATATCATGAGCCAGAAAATGCTGGAGTAACTCAGCGAGACAGGCAGCATCACTGGAGAGAATTAGCGATTTGGGTGGCAATCCCGATACCAAAAATTGTTAATTCAGTTGATAAATCTTATTTGTCCCGAAGAAGCACACAGATAGATCTGTGTCTATCGCAGATCGACATCCTCTCTTCCCTGGTGGTGGAGGAAATCAATTGCAGTAAGTTGTAATTTCAGCACACAAGGAGCAGAGAGTTGAGGACGAGCAGATGGCCGAACAGTGTGTAGGTGAGTGGAGCTGCTCCCCGGGTCAGGGCTACCGGGTGAGGAGAGGGGAGGGGGGTTGCTGCCTGCAATATCGCGAGAGAGAGATAGAGGAGGCACTCTGCTTTATTGTTGATTAACTTTTAATCGGCTCGGCGGCCGTTCTCCCCACCCCGAGAGGGGCAGGTCTGGGACATCCTCACATTAAGACCCTGGGCGGCGGGGGGGGTCTGTAAGTGAGTGAGTGGGGAGAGGGGAACGAGCCGGTCAGAGGGCAGGTGTAAGGTGGATGTGGTGCTCCATCCCCCGCCGCCAGCCCCGTTAAACCCTGACCTCCCTCCATCCTCGGGACACCATCGGGGACGGACCACGGACCGCGGCCCGCCTCCTGTCACAGCCCGGGCCACCCGCCCGCCCGCCCGCCAGCATCAAGGTAGGCAATCGCGGCGGCTGGAGAGGGCGGACGAGGCCTCGGGGGTAGCCGCCCCCTTCACCCCCCGGGGCGACCGCACTCACGGCGGCGGGAACAGCAGCAGCAGGTGTCTGTGTCTGTGTCCGCGCGCCCCCCCCCCCCCCGGGGCTGAGGGGGAAAAATCCGCCCAAAGGTGATGAGGTAGCTCAAGGCCTGAGGCCTGGCCGGGGACTGGGCTGAGGCGGCGGCTGGCTGGCAATTACGGGCTGGGAGAGGGGCCCTGCGACACCAACGGCTTCGGGGTGGGGGAGAGGGGTTATATTGTCCTCCCTCACCCGGTGAGGAGAATGATGAGGAGGGGGAAAGACTCGGTGCCATTTAACCATCTCCCTCCCCCCCCCCCCCCCCCCCCCCGGTCCATCCGCTGCCAAATAGTGGGCACGCACAGCGCACGCGCAGACATTGGGCGGCCGAGGGGCTGCGGGCACGGCGCACGCGCAGGGACGGCCCCGAGCTGACCGTTCGCCGCATGCGCAGTGGGCCGGTCTGGCGGGGCCGCGCGTGCGCAGTAGTCACGGTGGCCAAATCCCTGCGAAATAGTGAGTCCAGTGGGACCTGCTGCTGGGGTCTGGAGTGGGACTGGGGTAGCCTGAAGGTAAAAACCTCTAATACAGGTGTCAACAATGACCGCGGAGATGCTCTCCCTCCAAAACCCTGTGAAAAACTTATCAAACCCACTCCTCTGTGATGCCATCTCGCTCTCTGTCCCTACCCCTCACCTTTCCTGCGCTCCCTCCAGTCTGGTTCTGCTAAGTAATTTTATCTGTTGCGACATCAATATAGATGTAAAGTCTGGCCTATATATCGTTGGAAATCCATTCTTTTTATGCTTCCATACATTGTTTGAATAGAGTTTGACATATTAGTTTGCTTCAAGTACACTGCAGGTTATGCACAGTTCTGTTTTTTTTTTAAAGAATTTAAACGAGGAAAGCCGTGTCAACATTTCAAAACATACTTTCCCTGTTCCTATTTTTGGTTTGATTAAATCGATTCATAATTTGATGCTCAAATATCTTATAGTAATCAGATATGTGGTACACAGTTTGTTATTGTGATTTTCATTTACTGGAAAGGTGGAGGATTTAATCTGAACTTTACATGAACTGCATCTATATTTAGCAATGCCATGAAATCCTTTTTTATTTGCTCAATTATATATTGTACATGTTTCTTGGCTGATTTCACTGAATCAGACCTTATGCATTTGTGAAAGGTTCACCAACTGTTTATCGGTTACATTGTTGACATTAATCCCATCAGTAGAAATGGTGTAAGGATGAGAATTTGTGCAGAGCCAGTTCACTGATATTGTACATTAATAATTGTTATAGTTAACATTTCTAGAAAGAGAAAGACTATAATGCCTTGATGTATTTAAAACAATTGGTCCATGGGCACTACAAATGGTAGAGAACTAATTAGAGCAGTTGTATTTGCAGAGGTTTATTCAGCATTATCTTGTGGAATGAATGGAAAATAATTTTCATGTGAAGTTGTAACAGCTTTTTCCAGCCCTAGATAGATGAAATATTTCTCTCTCTCTTCCTTGTTTCAGTAGCTTGTATTATATGTTGCTTCTACTTGATCCACAACATATGTTGGATGCCTTTTATAATTTAGACTGACTCTGACCATAAGCAGCATCAGGTTTAATTGTCTATATATGAAGATTCCTTTACATTTCTATATAGTTAGTGTTTTAAATGGGGTTTTTTTCTTCCAGATGCTAAATACTATTCATTCAAGCTTCATGTTGTCGATACTTTTAACATAATGTGAGAAAACAAGTTATTTTTCATAAAGAAGTCATTGGACAAGATAATCTAATGGCCTTTTCCCAAGCATGACGGTCTTGTGGTTTTCTTTTTTTTGGGCATTTGCTGTTCCTTGGTATATAACCTATGCTTATTATTTCTTGAGGAAAAAAACTTCTGTAATTAGATTTCCACATTCTCTATGTTCTTGCGAAATATGTCCAAAAAAGTTGTTTTGGCATTTGTCACAAGATGAGGCCAGTGTTATTAAATTGATTGGGTGACAATGGACTGAAGTGAATTTTGATCTTGGAAGTTGTGCTTCATGTTTACAAGAAATTGAATCTATAAACTGGGTTCATACTGCACCATACATCCTGTATAAATCTGAAGAAGGGCCTCGACCCGAAACATCACCCATTCCTTTTCTTCACAGATGTTGCGTGTCCTGCTGAGTTACTCCAGCATTATGTGTCTATCCTGTATAAATCTCATCTATATTATGATATGATAGAACTTTATTTATCCCAGGAGGGAAATTGATCTGCCAACAATCATAAAAACACAAAATACAAGAAACATTAAATTAAAGTGACGAGTGGAAAGGATTGGGGATCTGCAAAGATTGGGGAGGAGGGGGGGGGGGTGGTGGGAGTCAGTCCCAGTCTCTGTCTACCCAATGACAGAAGGGGGAGGTGTTGTACAGTTTGATGGCCACAGGGAAGAAGGATCTCCTGTGGCGTTCTGTCCTACAAGTTTTAAAGAATTTTTTGGATACATTTGCTGGTGTTGATTGATATACTGGACCATTGTATTGAGGTTAGTTATGGTGTCTACTTGGAAAATGAATTTGGCTATTTATTAGACTAAGAGTAATTGTTAAAAACATCTTTAAAGGGTTTTGGCAGATCTTCAGTTGTAACATGCCATTTATTACTGTGTTATGTGAGGTGAGGTTTGCCAAATATAGTGTTGAGTCTCCAGGTTATGCTCCTCGACATTCAAATAACTTGATGTTTGTGCAAATATTTTCTTCTGAGACGAGATATGCTTTAATTCATTTAAATCCCATTTGTCCTCAATTTATGAGGGGTCCATTCAATAGTTGGGTAACAGTGAAGCTGTTCTTGAATCTGAGGAAATGTGTTTTCAAGCTTTAGTATCTTCTGCCTGACGGAAGAGGACTGAATGATGTGACGAATGTTGGAATAAACGTTGTCAAAATTTACCATGTGTTGGCACCATGAGTCATGTGATCATACACGATGTTCTAGCAACCATCATGGTCATGAATAAAATGTGTGAAATATTTTGAGATTTTTCTGAACATTTCCTGTAAAACTGTAAATTACATTTTCAGAATTATTACAGGTTGAGACCTTCAAGCTGGCAATCAGGGGTTCCTATTGTAATGCAGATTATAACATTTAGATTAGCGAAATTCTGCTCTACCATAATGCAAATATTCCTATTTCAAAAAAACATTTTATAACTGGTATTTTCTGGTTTTGGAGACAGCACTGAAGGACCGAAGCCCATTGTTCAAGGCGATGCCAAGGCTGTGGAGATAGGAAAGGAACATGATATTCCTTCCACTAACAGATCAGGTGGAGGGGGAAGGATGCTCTTGACTAAATCACCATGAGTGGAGCAAACCTGATGGATTGAAATACTTTTCCTCCCCTCCCCTCCCCCTTCATCTGAATTGTCTGATGTTCTTGATTGAAGTGAGAACAAAAGGGTGATGGAGTAGATACTGCTGTCAGGTAAAGCATAATCAAAGCGACTATTTTGATAAGCAGCAATAATGGAGACCAAGAATCCTCTGGAGATAATTATTTTTTTTAATATTTATATTTTGTAAACCTACTGCCCACTTCAACCTGTAGTAGGAAATAAAATAGCACTTTAAAACAATCTCTTGGAAGTGATGGGCTAATATAGGATTTTGAAGTTACCCAATGTACTGGATAGGCATATGGATGAGAAGGGAATGGAGGGTTATGGTATGAGTGCAGGCAGGTGGGACTAAGGGGAAAAAAGTTGTTCGGCACGGACTTGTAGGGCCGAGATGGCCTGTTTCCGTGCTGAAATTGTTATATGGTTATATGGTTATCTTCTGCTGGGAGAGGGAAAGTCCATGTAATTATTAACTGGTCTCTTAAATATCATTAATCATCACTATAGATCATACTTCTGGGTAAAATGTATATTTTCTAAAGAGCTGATTTAAGAACAGTCAGCTGATTTATGCCAAACAAATTGTGTCCAGTAGACTTTGTTGTAGAGCACAGTATATTGGCAAAGGATGTACTTACTGCTTGTGTGAGTATAAATTTTCCGAATGGATATGGGTTGTGAAAATGTGCTGCATGTGTCGAATGGTGATACCACCCTGGAACGGCATGGGTTAAAACATTTGTCAGAATACTGGTTAATAAATGTTATTAACAGGAGGTGCAAATATCCGAGTTCAGTGTCAGGATCATTGTTCACCTCAATGATCGGCACATGGCTTTAAGGGCATAACTGTACAGATGTGGCAAAAACAATTTGGATAACAGAAGGGTTGCTTGAAATACTTAGATGTCCGATGAAAGGGGAAATGGGTGTCGATGTTGAATAAGAATGTTGCCTTAACTGACACAACTTTTAAGAGATTGTGAAGTTAATGGACATAAAAATAGAATATGCTAGACTAAGTGGGACCCGTTGGTTCCCAGCATCACACAGGAGGGCTGGTCCCCCAGCGCAATATTCCACCTCTCCACCAATTCCAATATTGGTGGCTGTTGGGGGGGCTTTCTGGAACGTTAGTATGGGTGTTGTACGCTGAAGGGTCTGGTTTCCAGAGGGCTAGTATGGACATTGTGGGCCGAATTATTGGGCTGACGGCTCAGTCACTCAAGCCTGTTGTGCTGACAGCTCACTCACAGCTGGTGGGCTCGCAGTTGACTCACGGCTATTCCTTGAAATTCAATTTCAAGCAGGGTGCAAGGGCACCAAATTCAAGTGCAGTTTCATACCATTTCAAGCAGGGTGCAAGGCCATTAAAGACAGTGAGTCGTGACCTCTCCCTCCCCCATCTTGCAGAGACTGAACCACGCCCACACGTCTGGGTTTTATAGTCCCTCCCCCCAGAAGGGTGTGGCCTTCATGGCATGATTGACAGGAGAGAGAATCTCAACATTTTTAAAATACTAATAACTCTTATTTTTCATTGATGGGAAAAATCCTCGGCACCTGATGAGCGGAGGGGGACTGAGTAAGATGGCCAAAAATCACAGCCGTACGTGGTAGTGTTTTTTCTAAAATCAATATAAAGCGCAAACGGGAAGTGGTCAAGATTAGACTTTTAATTATATCTAATTAGGCAAGGCAACTCTAATTAGGCAAGGCAACTCTAATTAGGCAAGGCAACTCTAATTAGGCAAGGCAACTCTAATTAGGCAAGGCAGCTTGCTTCAGCACTTTCAAAAACAAAGACAAGGCAGCTTGCTTTAGCACTTTCAAAACCAAAGGCAATGCAGCTTCAGCACTTTCAAACCAAAACACACTTTTGCATTTTCAAACTACATTTTCAAACCACATTAAGGGCACTGATAGGTCAGTAAAACCACTCACAGTTTAGTAGACATGTGTTCGGTGTTATTCACAGCTCAGACTGAGAATTGCGACCTCTCGCTCCCCCCCCCATCTTGCAGAGAACTGAGGCACCTCTACACTTCCGGATTTTATAGTCCCTCAGGAAGGGGCGTGGCCTTCAGGAGAGAGAATCTCAACATTTTTTAAACACTAATAACTCTTATTTTTCATCAATGGGAAAAATTCTCTTGTCCTGCGCAACGAAGGGGGACTCTGAGTAAGATGGTCAAAAATCACAGCCGTAAGTGGCAGCGTATTTTCTAAAATCAATACAGGAAGTGGTCAAGATCAGACTTTTAGTAAAATAGATTTTACCTTTTGATGTAGGAGAGTTAAGTATTTGGGCTTACTGTTATAGAATATAGAACAGTACAGCCCAAGACCAGGCTCTTTGACCCACAATGTCGATACCGAACATGAAGCCAAGATGGGAAAGTGTCTCAACCCTAAACACCACCCATTCCTTCTATCCAGAGATGCTGCCCGTACCGCTGAGTTACTCCAGCATTTTATGTCCATCTATGACGCCAAGACCATCTTTTACCTACCCGCACATAATCCATATCCCTCCGTTCCCTGCATATCCATATGTCTATCCAAAAGTATCTTAAATGGCGCTATCATATCGGCTTCAACCACCACCTCCGGCAGTGCGCCCGAGACACTCACCACCCTCTGAGTGTAAAAAAACATTTTGCTGCAAATCTCCTTTAAACTTTGCCTCCCTCAACCTAAAACAATGTCCTCTATTATTTGATGGTCCAACCCTGGGAGAAAAGGTCTAACTGTCTACCCTATCTGTGCCTCATCATTTTTTCATAATCTACTAATGGCAGGCTTCCGTGAAAGAGCAGAGAGTTGACTAGATCAATCCAAATTATTAGTCAGGCCACTGTTTGAATGTGATGTCTTGTCTAGTTTTATGCACATTATGATAGGAATCATGTTAAGACCACAGCAGAAAATACTGATTTGAAGGAATTTTTATAGTGGAAATCTTCTTGTTAAAATAGTTTTCACTGCTAAACAAATTGGTACCCGAAGACAATAGGTTTAATAATTGGGAATAAAACAGAGTATAAATTTCCCCCTTTGCTCAAACCGGTTGCAAAATTGAAGAATAATTGACAATAAGCAGCAGCAAACAGGATTTATAACATCTCTTTTGAGAGAAATTGATAAATATTTAATAAAGGAGAATTTTTAAAGGGGCATCGAAGAAAAGATCAAATGAACAGGATTTGGTGGACTGCTCTTGTTTTAGTAGGCCCAGCAGCTTCGTTCTCCTGTAATATTCTCTGTGATTCTCCTTGGCCATGTTATATGACAGTGCAGACAGGAAGTGTGGCGTCTTAAGAAGAGGTAGGGCTCGACAGTGAAGGATGGTTAGACCAGTGCATGAAGTATTATTCGGTCCTGATTTTGTAATTATCCTTTAACTTTTGAAATGTCTTTGCTTTTCTTCCTCATAATCCTGAGTTTGAATCAATCAATGCAGACCTTCAGCTAAAACAAATGTATTTTACTCCCTGTCCTATTTCCCCTCCCCCCACCTCGCCCTCAGTGTCTTTTAAGGGATAAGGCTTTGAACCAGATTTTGTGTACGTACGTGGAATGTACACACATTAAACCATTGTAACAATCTCATGTGTATCTCTGCATCATATCTTTGCAAACCCGGTGGGAAATGAGCTTTCTTCTTTAAAAAAATCATTGCTCAAAATATGTACCTGATATATAATTTCAATGGTTGTTCTAAGATGGCATATATTCGCATAAAGGCAAATTCACAGGCACTTTTATGAAAGGCTACTTCCGATTAAGGCTGAAGGGCCTGATCCTTTTAAGGCGAGCCTGTGTTTTTGGTTCATAAATCTGAGCTCCAGTCCACTCTTCTGAAAACTGAATATGTCATTTCCAAAGTCTCCATTTTGATTAAATTTGAAGGTCTATTCTATAGAGCGTGAATTCAGAATTGGATGCTTGTCATGGCCACATGCAATTGTGATCTGTGTACTAATGGAGCTATTTCATGTAAATTTACTGTTTATTTCTTGAGAAGTAATATGCATTCCACAAAGCATTGCAAACATGTCTTCACTCTCTGGTACTTTGTTTGATACCTGCGAGTTCTGTTTGCAATTCTGCACTACCATTTCCAAGCTGACATGCAACATTTATTGTACTTTTTTCCCCTTGAAATGGCTCTGCTTAAAATTTGTTGTTGTTTTAAAAGTGAGTTTTGTTATTTTAGAAAATTGGTTTAAAACAAAAAAATAATTGCTATTTTATTTCTGTTTGAAGACCCCAATAGCCAGGTATTAGGTAACAAATGATTAGTATCATATTTTAATGTTTTACTATGTTGGCATATTAAAAATGTTTTATTAATAACTCCTTGCTGTCTGTTTTGCCTGAAACTTCTTTAAGTTGATACCTTTTCTTGTTCTACCTGTTCCCAGTGTAATTAACAGTACCTACATCTTGGAGAGGCAATGAAAAGCTAGCCATTCAGTTTGTGTACTGGTGCAAAAGTAAATTTGTTGCTCTTTTTTGGGTAAAAATCTCAAGTGTATTTTTTATTAATTTTAGTGCTATACACTGTTTTGCCTTTTGGACCCTAGCTCCTTTTGTAGTTGGAGTAAAGCTTCATCTAAACTTTTATGCTGTGCGGGATAATTTTCTTTTACAAATTCAATTTAACAGAAATAATAAATGTCCTTTTTTCTCTTTTCCCATGATGCAAATGTCTCAAGTGTGTTCATTATATTGAAATATTCTGCATGTGTGCTTACAAACCTTAACTTTAGGAAGGACATTTAAATTAGAGCTGCACGAGTCTAATTTTGAATTGCCATCTTACAATGGGGTTTTTTCTATTAATGAGCATCATTGCATTCTTCCTTAAAAGCTAGACCATGTGTATACTTTTTAATTTTGTTCCTTTTTGCTCATTATGTTTTTAAATCAATCAGCTGCTTTATTTGTACGTGGGGTCCTCCTGGACTTTTGTGATTTGCAGCAGTGAACACACTATTTGTTACTGTTTGGAAAGGTGCATAGTGGGAGCCTTGTTTCCTCCTGGAAAGGTGAGCTGCCCAGGTATGAATAGTACGGGAATTGTGGACTTGAGGATAAAAATGAGATTGTTGAAATTTAAACAGCTCCATTTAGGCTAAAAATAAACCTGGGCTGAAAATGCAAGCTGCCGTTATTTACTCATTTCATCTATAAGATGCTCTCCAATTTGTATACATGATGATTGTTGTTCAATTACGTCTGATACACTGACGTAATACTGCATTAACGCTGCTCCTAAGAATGCAGTTTGTTGATTTGGCTCATTATATGACCGGAAAACAAAACTCAAATCAGCAGGTTTCAGTTTAATCCAACAGTTGCTATGCCTGGCATGTTAAAACAAAGCAATATATTTTACTGATCTGCTTTAATAATGACAAAGGATGTGTTGTATTTTTAATTAGCAAGCAAGCACACTCCTGGGTTTGTGTTTACAACCCAGCCCAGTTGCAGAGACTAGTTCCAGAATTGCAACCCAAGGCGATGTGTTTTTTTTTGTTGGAGTATTGCAAAGGGGCTGGAGGAAAAAGTCTACCTTCAGAGGTTTGAAGTGAGGAGTTGAGAAATTTAGAATAAAAGGCCTAATTGTAGAATGGATGTAATGTATATCAAACATTTAACATTTTAATTGAATCCAAATGTTAGGATAGAATGAAATTGTGTTCCACTCAGCATGCAGTACATGTGCATTATGTTAAATGTGTAACGTAATACATTTACTCCATGCCAAAAATTGAGATGCTGTTTTAGGAAGTTCAGTATTCTGCCAATTGATTTTTGAATTAATACTTTAATCCAGTCCCTCAAATGCAACACTAGCTTGGACTGCGATTTCTCTGTGTAAATAAAACGTATATGATTTCCAGTTGTTCTCACTTTTTCTCCATATTCCGTCCTGAGTAGACATGCAGGTAAATATTATAGAAATTTTGAGTCATAAGCAAATGCTCTACTAAAAAACAAGATGTCATATCTTGCTTTTAAATAGAGAATTTTGGGGGATAAATATTATTTCTATTACACATGATTTCCTCTCTTATGACAATGTGCTAATTTCATTGAATTTATGCCAAATAATTTGGATGATTCATGGTGTCTGTTTTTTAATAAAAATCATACCGCAGGATTCATGGGTACTGCAGGTATCTTAGTGCATCACATATGAAGGAGTATGCTTGTGAACATTAACATTAATGAATATTTGGATAAGGGGAGAAACGATGAAAGACCAAAGTCCTTCTACATGTTTTATTTTGGATAGATTACCACGCCACTGATAATGTGCCTTTTAAATATTCCTTTAAGACCGCTCGGATTCTCCTTATGGTGGACTGAGAAACATTGCTCACCTGGAGAAAAGTAAGGTGATGTTTGTCAGTCTTGAAGCCTCATCCCTTGGTAGCCATGTATGAGGGCAACATCTTGTTAAAACAAAAAGCCAGTTTCTTCTGCACGAAACACTTGTTTACGAGTGTAGCCATCTTTTGCAATTTTAAATGGGTGGGCTTTAAATGTTGGCTGTTGAACTTTGGAATGGTGTACTGCAGATAGCAAGACTTGAGCATAATAATAACACCCTCATCCATGGGTTGCAATAATGACATGGTATTAAGGAGTAATAAGGTTAACAGGATCATCAAAATGTTATCAGATTGTTATCCTCTGTACATTTTTTGGTACAGGTGCACAACCTTTATCCGAAAGCCTTGGGACCAGCCATTGTCGGATTTCGGACTTTTCGTTTCAGAATGGAAGATTTTTAGCGTAGATTAGGTAGGTAGCCTTGAAAAGTCCACTGCCTCCTCCCTGACAAAGATTTTAGCATAGTTTGGAGGGATTTTTGAAAAACTGTCCTCAAATGGTCGTGAAGGTATGGGGGCGTCGCAGCATTCAGCGCGGCCCGCGGCCGGACGTCCCAGATGATATGGCCTGCAGCGCTGGGATTTTACTTGCGGCAAGCTCAAGTCCCTTCTTCCAACAGCGGAGCTCGCATTTTCACCACCGGCCGCGGGCGGCGCCGGTGGAGCTCCGACCCCGGCAACTCACCCCTGGCTCAAATCCAGCGACGCTCCGCGATGTTGTGTGTCGGCGGCCACAGCGCTCCGGAACATTACTGCACGGCGACCCGAAGGCATGCCGCTCCCCGCCTCTCCGACCAGGTAGGGGAACCAATTAAAGTTTACTTACCCCCCTCCATAAAAGCTTCCATTCTCAGACATTAAGGCACCTGCCTTTTAACATTGAGGACACTTTGTCAATGTTTTGCGCAGTACCAAGCTTTCGGTAACACCAGATTACCTGTACCAACTTTTATTATGTCTGCAATACTAAGGATTGCTGTCAGTGGTGCAAGATTGAACAAGTGGCAAATATACACTAAATGTTCACGTTATGTTAATTATATCCAGTTTGGTATTACTGATTATAGCATGCTGTCATTTCTTGGAGGATATGCAATCCTCAGCTGCTTTGCCTTTTGTGCATATCTTGAAGAATACGCAAACTAAAATGTGGTGAATCGTAATAACTGTGGGAGTAAGAAAGTCAAAACTGCTGGAGGAAGCGCAGAATCATGATGAATGGAGATTGGCATTATTTGTTTTAACGAAGAAATCTATTAATCAAGGGCTTGTACCCCAAAAATCCGATTGCCATATAGTGAAAATTTGTAAGTCCAAAATACCTGCATTTTCCGGGGTTTGAAACTGTAGCCTTTCGACTGTGCAATAAGATTGTTATTACCGCTACATTCTTCTAGTTCATGTGAGATTATATAGAATGCCCTGGTGATCACCTGGATTTTTTTTTGCAGAGGAGCACTGCTTATATCCTGGCTAGAATTTATTTTTGTTATCTTATTGTTGAGTTTCCTTTGTTTCATTTAGTTGTCAGGTTTTCCACATTACAGTAAATCCTTTTTATCATGGACATCGTTATAATGGCTCTCGGTTATTGCGGACCAAATTACCTACTTTAATCGCCAGGAGCACCACCGCCCTTGCTACTCTTAGGCTGGGCTGCTGAATCCACCTCTGCCCCTTCCAGGCTGGGCTGCCCAGGACCCGCAACGTCTCCCTGGCTGCTTCCAGGCCGCCGGCACACACAACTTCCTCGGCCGCTTTCCGGCCTCACCTGTCGCTTGACACTTGGTCCAACTGCCTGCGGACTATGACTAATGACTCCACCGATCCTCATCTCTCCCCCTCACCGCATGCAGTCATTTCAATGATAATCACTCACTCTGTTACAGCGGACAATCGGCAACAATGGACACCATTTTTCCCCATGGCCCACAGTGTTTACTCTATTGTAACAAGACTAGAAGCACCAGATCAGGTGGGAAAACATATGTGACATTCAAGAGCTGTAACTAGTGCACATTACAACCTTTTGTAATAATCTGATGCCTGCCTTTCTCCAAGATGGTTTATGCATGGCAAAACTTTTGTCAATTTTATGGCATGAGGGTTTAACTAAAGAGGACATAATTTGCTACCGTCGCACAGATAATTAGCTGTTACTTGAAAACACTTTAGTGTATCACTGACTCCCGCAGTACACGTACTGCCCCAGTCACAATGAATGTTTATCAATATATTTTCAATGTCTACTATCTGCCCAAGATCATAAGAAATTATAAAGAGTTGTGATCGCTGCTCAGTCCATCATATAACCCCCCCCCTCTCCCATCGATTCCATATACACTGCATGCTGTCTTGGAAAAGCAGCCAATTAATAAAGTAATTAAGGACCATTTATACCTCCGATCATTTTCCTTTCTCCTCTCTATCCGATTGGGTTGAATATACAAAAGCTTGGACATATGTATGACCAGATTAAAGAAAAGCTGCTTCTCTGTTATTATGTTCATGAATAGATCTCTTGAATGCTCAGAATGTATTCCTGATCCCCCAATCTACCACGTTGTGCCTCTTTTTATCTGCACTTTCTCTAGCTTTAATCATAATCTGCAGTGTTTCCTTTTTTCTTTTGCATTACATTCTACTCGTATTTGAAAATTACTCATTGTTTGATAAGTGATTGTAAATTGCCCACCGGGTATATGGCAGCCCTGCTGGCAGTCAGTTTCTTTTTTCATCTTTTTGTTATTTTTACCGTTTGCTAAAAGTTTGTTTTAATGTATTTAGGTTTGTTTTGTGTGTGGGGTGGGGTGGGGGGGGGGGGGGGGGAGATCCGGCGAAACTTTTTTTCAAGCTCTTACCTTCCCGGAGATGTGATACATTTTTCGGATCACATTCTCCGGGCTCTGTGGCCTACCATCGCTGGAGCTGGAGGCCCCTCCTCGGACTGTCGTGAGCCCCACCGCGTGGCGCGGACTTAACATCGGAGCGGATCCCTTGCCTGGGATCGCTCCCACTGCGGCCTGCGGATTTACTATTAAGGGCTCGCAGTCTCGGGAGAGGCTAGTCGGGAGCTCCAATGCCGCGGAAGGTTCATCCAGCCCTGACGCGAGGTTCAATTGCCTGGCGCGGGGGGAGCTGACAACCCCCTCGATGCAAGAGCTGAACGCCTTGATGCGGAGGGCCTGAACGCCGCCGGCTAAGGGAGTCAAGACCGTCCCGTCAACAGAGGGCTCGAGGCCCACGACCGAGGAAGACCAAAAGCAAGGACTTGAACTTTATTTCGCCTTCCATCACAGTGAGGAATGTGTAGGAGTCACTGTGGTGGATGTTCATGTTAAAATGTGTCTGACCTGGCCAGTGAAATTCCTCGTATGGTTGCAAAACATACTTGGAAAATAAAATCTGATTCTAAATGGATGATTTGCCTGTTTAGCACATAGTACTTCATTGTACCTCAGTACTCATGGTAAACCTATACCAGTAATTGGAGAGGTTGTCCTAGTACCGTGCTTTTATGGGCATGACTACTTGGACAATTTTTCACTGTGCCAGTAGATGCCAGTGTTTGAACCAAACTGGAACAGTATAGGGAAAAGGTTTAGAGAGTTATGGAGTGGAAATCTGCACAACACCCATGGTATTTTTCTGGTCCTGTAACCATTGTTGTCTTCGGTGCTCCAAGTCCTATCTTTATTATTCGGAATGAATTTAATTGTGTGAAATCAGATTTCTGTAATAGCATGACCTTGTGAAGGATTGTATGCTTGGAACTTCTGGTTCAAATGCTTCAGCCTTGGCGTAGCTCTGCCATTGTTAAGGATGGGAACATTCTTAGAGCGTCCTCCCACCACCTGTTAGTTTTTTCATGCCAGCCATCTCTCCTGAATGCTTGTAACAGGACAAGAGCTTTTATTTGATCATCTTTGGCTCATAAAAAATTGTGTATTGAATGCTATGTATACTCCAGTGTTCCAATTTCACCGGGCTGAAACCATTTAAACAGTATGGTTACTCCAGCACTTTGAATCTTATATCTATGCTCATTTCATAAGGTTTGAACTTGCAGTGTATGATACCTTAAGCTATCTTGCAAAAACAGCCAATTAAATGATGTAATTAAGGACCATTCGCACCCCTGGTCATTCTCTCTTCTCCCCTCTCATTGGAATTCCTTACGTGGGTAGAGATCAAGTTCGAAATAACTTTTTATTTTGAAGAACAGCATCTGAAGATCTATTTTCAACCATGACATTTGTGTTTTCTTTGTTGATTCAACCTTTCTTCCGTTGTAGTGAGTGCAAAGGAAAATTAACAGAGAACGGAGCCATTGTTTTCTCTCCCAGAGCTGTCATTATGGCTTCTGTATCGCTGATAGTTCCAGATCTACTGTAGAAGCGTTGAACATGGATTGGTAATGTCGTTTTGCACAGATCTGTAATTTGTAAATTAATGTTTTATCAAAGTTTGCCATGTGAAATCATCTGTGCAAATGCAACATGTTGTATGTGATGACTATTTAGAGATTTTTGTTTCGGTTATTTAGTTTTCCACTAAATACATGTTTGATATGCTGCTACAATAATTCCTGTTATAAAGTGGTAACCATGCGATATTGGTCTGCCCCAGTTGCATGATGTAGGCAACTGCTCTTTATCAGCTGTCTAAGTCTTTCGACCTACACTCATGCAATTCTATGCGTACTTTTTTTGTGAGAAATTCTAACTCTTTCAAACTGCAAATAATGAATTTCCCCTGGCATGTTTTGGAAGCCACGTGCTCATTTTAATTTCTGTAATTTTTATATAGAAGTAATGTGGAGTAAGTGTGATGCATTCACTCATTGCTTGATGATTTGAAAAGTTAAAAAGATTGGTAATCTTTATTTCGAAGAACGATACTTGAACTGTTTTTGTACATTGCAAAACATAACCAAGAGATCTATTTTATATTCACAGATTTATTTTGTGTTATGTTGGCATCAAAAGTTGGACAAACGGATTTTTTTCTGACTTTGTAAAAACCTGTAATTAGCTAAACATTTGAACTGCTGAGTGCAACAGGCAGGTAGCGGTGGTACACAAAAAAGCTGGAGAAACTCAGCGGGTGCAGCAGCATCTATGGAGCGAAGGAAAAAGGCGACGTTTCAGGCCAAAACCCTTCTTCAGACTGATCGGGGATGGGGGGGGCGGGGAGAAGAAAGGAAAAAGGAGGAGGAGCCCGAAGGCTGGGGGATGGGAGGAGACAGCAGGAGGGCTGAGGAAGGGGAGGATACAGCAAGGACTAACAAAATTGGGGTTGTATCCTGTGCAGAACAGTGATGATTAATTCTGAAACTTCATGATGATAATTTTGAACCATAATACTCATCATTTTGTTTAATGTTTCAGCTTTTTTTTTTGGAATGCCCCGTTTCATGCTTTGGTTCTACTAGGCCATGTGCGGTTTTACATAGTATTTTGTTAGATAGGAAAATTCTTGGTCACTATTCAATTTTCCTGCAAAATGTTTTTCATCCCCCCCCAAGTTTCCATTGGGGTGTAAGTGCCAAGAATGTGCTTTGGGCTGTTTTTGCTAAATTTATGAACTTATTGTGGTGTTAAGACGACTTTATCTGAGGATCAGTATGTTCTTTCATGATGGTCATCTTTGTTGCAACTTAAGAATGTGAGGGATGGTGTAAGAAAGGAAATGTGTCTGGTGATATACCACCTCCCCAGCAACCTATTGTGTTAAGGATATGCAGTGGGCAGAAAGTAAGTAAGGCAAAATACTTCTGAAGAAGGGTCTCGACGCAAAACGTCACCCATTCCTTCTCTCCAGAGATGCTGCCTGTCCCGCTGAGTTACTCCAGCATTTTGTGTCTACCTTCGATTTAAACCAGCATCTGCAGTTCTTTCCTAAACATACTTCAGTTTGCAGATGATTGAGCAATTTGAGTTCTTAATATGCCGTTGGCAGCAGAAGTATTTCATTTTCATGTTCCATCGCTCAAAATTATTTTTCCAGACATAACATCAAGATGCATTCATCATTTAGTTTACTTATTTGAGGTGTCTCACCCTGTGTCCTCCTTGCTGGATGAAGACTCGATAAACTTTCCCAACGCCCTGTTCCCAAATTTAGATTAAAAAAGCCAGTGCTGGAATAACACTACGGGTCAGGCAGCATCTCTGGAGACCATGGATAGGCAATGTTTCAGATCAGGACCCTTCAGCCAAATTATAGTAGGGGAGAGCAAGCTGGAGGAAGTGTGGTAAATCTATATTATACCTCTGCTCAAGTGTTTCACTTACTGTGGGGATAATTGTTTCTAAATGACACTGTTTGGCCAAGTGAGCAAGAAAACAAAAGGGAATATATTTAACAAGCCAACTCAGCCGGTGTTCCATATCTGGGAAGTGAGACTATGATGCTGTTATGCAGGGCATTTTGTGAAACCACACATGAAACAAATTCTCTCAGGACCCTAAGAAAGTACTTACTTGCCAGGGTTGAGAGTTTAAAATTCCTTGATGTTTAATATTGCCAATATCTGTTGTGGCCTAACCACATTGAATTGCGAGCCAAGTAGGCACACCAACGCCTCTATTTCCAAAGGATACCGAGGAAATTCAGCACATCTGTAATGACTCTTGCAAACATCTACTGATGCATCACAGAAATTATCCTGTTGGGTTGTATCACAGCTTGGTTGGGGAACATCCGTGGTCAAGCCTGCAAGAAATTGCAGAGTTGTGGATGTAACCCAGTCCATCTTGGACTGTTCTCCCTACCATTGACTTAATCTACACTTCACATTGTCTCGGATAAGCAGCTAACATAATCAGAGGCTTGTCCAATCCTGGTCATGCCTCGTCCTCTCCACTCCCTTCGGTCAGAAGATACAGAAGCTTGAAAGCATGCACCACCAGACTCGGGAACATCTTCTTCCTCTGTCATCAGGCTTCTGAATGGTCTTTCTATAACTGAAATGCTGAGACTATTTTCTGCACTCTGTATCTTTGCCTTTGTATCTTCCCCTTTGCTCTATTGTACTTGTGTTTGACTTGATTGTATTGATGTATAGTGTTATCTGATTGGATTACAGGCTAAACAAAGATCTTCGGTACACAAAAATGCTGGAGAAACTCAGCGGGTGCAGCAGCATCTATGGAGTGAAGGAGATAGGCAACGTTTCGGCCTGAAACGTTGCCTATCTCCTTCGATCCATAGATGCTGCTGCACCCGCTGAGTTTCTCCAGCATTTTTGTGTACCTTTGATTTTCCAGCATCTGCAGTTCCTTCTTAAAAACAAAGATCTTCACTGTAGACATGACAATAATAAAACCAAAAACCTGCAAAGTCATTGCATTGATTCCACAGATAAAAGGGTGTCATTGAGGAGGAGTAAAATTGGCCAGCACTGTGGAGTTTAGAATAATGCAAGGTGATCTTATTGAAGCGCAAACGATTCTTGGAGGATGGAATTCCTTAACCATCGGAATTTAGAGCTAGAGAGCACACTGTTGGACCTAGGAAGCTGCTATTTGAATGAAGAAAATCTTTAGATTTCTCTGTTAGATAGGGCCCTGGATGCTTAGCCTTTGACGATATTCCAGACAAATGATTTGTATACAGACAGACAGCAATCAAGGGATACGGGGATGAGGCGGTAACGTGGTTAATAGAACAGTATAGCACAAGAACAGGCCCTTTAGCCCACAATGTCTACCGAACATGATGACAAAACCAACTCTTATCTCCCTGCACATAATGCATATTCCTCAGTTCACTGCGCATCCATATACCTATCCAAACGTCTCTTAAAGGCCGTGATTGTATCTGCCTCCATCAGTACCCCTGGCAGCATGTTCCAGCATACGTCTCCTCTGATTGGAAAGCAAAATTAAAACGTGCCCCCCCCCCACATTTCCTATAAACATTGCCCTCTCTCCTTAAAGCTGTGCCCTCTAGTATGTGATGTTTCTATTCTGCAAAAAAGGATTTGACACTCCATCCTATCTATACCTCGTCATTTTACATACTTCTATCTGGTCTCCCCTCAACCTCTGCCGTTCCAGCAAAAACAATCCAAGTCTGTTTAACCTCTCGCTGTAGCTAATGAAGAGGATCAGCCATAATCTTGAGAAGCTGTATTGCCTACTATTTGTAGTCATGGAGTCGTATAGCAAGAATAAAAGGCCATTCAGCAATTTTTTTAGACTCAATCCAGCAAGTCTTTCTCTGTAAATCTTAACTGATAAAACATCACTGAATGCATGAGTAATGTTGACTGTATCGTAATCATTCAACTATAGAAAACCTTATCTCTGCTTAGATACTTATTTCTGAAGGTGCTTTGAAGCAAATTTATCTAGCTGGATATTTGTTATAACTGAAGAATGTTAATGCCCTGGCAATATTTTTCACCATGTGGTGGTGCTGTATCATTTTCTATTGACACTGCTAATTAACACTTAATCGTGGAAACATTTAATTTGTCATCATTTCCAAAAATAATTCTGAATTATGATTCCATTTAATTAGAAGCTATAACTTTGAAACATTTTTAAAAGTTGTAAAGGAAAGTTGGTGATATTAATGGATATTAGGCAGGGTACTTTCAGGTCCTAATTATGATGATCCTAAGGTTGGATGAACATCATAAAATAGATAACATGTGACTACAATTCAAAATTAATGTGGGCAGACATATAATCAGTTATCCTGTGTGTTTTATGGCGCCACGAGGAATCCAAGATGGCTGAAATGGTCTGTTTTCAGCAAAAGTAGTTGACACGGTTTCTTTAAATAATTCCATGGATGTTCTGTTTGAGATTGTTACCTGCAGTCCTCCAATCTAGATAAACATCAGTTTAAGAAAGAACTGCAGATTAAACCGATTTACGGACCGGGTGATGGGTGGGGAGAGAAGCAGGTATATCATCACTTTTTGTTGGTTTTTTTTCTGTTTTTGTCTTATGATTTCTTTAAGTTTCTCTCATTTGTTTTTATTTACCCACTCTTCGACTACACTTATTTGGTAGTTTAGGGGTTCTATTCTTACACATTCACTTTTTATTTCATTTTCTTTTTTTCTTGCTCTTTCTCTCTTTTTCTATTTCTTCTTAGCTAAAATTAAAATTGAAGCAGTACAATAAATGTATTTTGTCATATGCCGCGGTTTATACTTTTGTACACTGCTTCTAATAAAAAAAATTAAAAAAAAAGAAAGAACTGCAGATGCTGGAAAAATCTAAGGTAGACAAAAATGCTGGAGGAACTCAGCGGGTGAGGCAGCATCTATAGAGAGAGGGAATAGGCGACGTTTCTGGTCGAGACCCTTCTGAACAAGGTTCACCCATTCCATCTCTCCAGAGGTGCTGCCTGGCCTGCTGATTTAATCCAGCATTTTGTGTCTACTTTCGATTTAAACCAGCATCTGCAGTTCTTTCCCACACATTTCCTCCACAGGTAGGGTAGAACATGGCTGATGGGTAGATTGGGAGGTGGTTTGTTTTGCCTGATGCTTACAAGGGGGTTTCTGTGTTCTCCACTGAGTTCTCAAAACCATACTGACTGCTCAGTCTTCACTTGGAGGATTTTACAGATGTTAGTGGTATTTTTCCAAAGTTTTGAGATTCAGTATTCACAGGCTTTTAGGAGGGCAAGGATTACTGGTTTCTGATCGATTATGTTTTGTTCGGTTAGAGGACCTGATCTTCAAAATACCTTTTTAATCAATCAGCCATGATGGCATATAGAATGTGTGGCAAAGTTATTTGATGAGAGGGGGCTACTAAGTTATGGGTGGCACTCCATCTTTTCCATGGTCTTGTCATGAATCTCTGCTTGCCCCTGACTGACCTTTGACAATAAAGGTCCATGTGGAGACTTGGTCCATGTGGAGACCCAAGAGATTACAGATGCTGGAATCTGGAGCATAAAGCAAATTGGTGAAGGAACCTAGCAAGTCAAGCAGCATCTGTGAAGAGAAATGGACAGACGACGTTTCGGGTTGGGACCCTTCTTCAGATTCCTTGTGTACTAATACACTGTTGGTAATTTGGTAAATCTTCACATGTAGGCTCAGTACAATGGAGAGTTAATGAGCTGCACATAATATCATGTGCACATTCTATCCTATATTAACACTAATATTTTCGAACACGGGTCTTCCATGAAAACTGAGGCAAATTTTTATCTTCAATACTAAACTTATCTATTAACAGTGTAAAGTGTCAGTTTACACATGGCACCATTAAATTGGAAACTAAAGAGAATACTTAAAAATAGCCTTGATTTAGCTGGGATGCAAGTTTCTGTTAGTCTGAAACGAACCACACCATCAGAAACTCTAAAAGATTTTGAGGGGCTCAGACAGGAAGGAAAATGACATTGAGGATATTTTTTAATATTTGAAAATATTGTGACTTCGTCCCATGGGTATAAATTATGTTCAGTGATCTTAATAAGAATACAAATATTCAGCCCCAAATTTCACATTGCAGGTCGCTAAAACTACTCTAAGCTGGAACTATGCGAAATTCTGCAAAGAAGCTGGCTCTAGTTTGTTTGACTAGGTTGTTAATTTCCTGATCATCACAGGACATCATAAATTGTTAGTCCCTTCATGATGGTGGTGTCTGGAACTGTGGTTTAAAAGTGTGATACAGTATTAATAATTAAATATGCTATGGAAAATATAGGAAATCTGTTTTTGAGCATGAAGATTGGGAGATACAAATCAGTGAATAGTTAAATTAAATAACACATTTTACAGAAGAAAGTAAATTAACATTTTTTATTTCTCACATTCATCTCCATTCAGATAAATGGATTGACATTTCCTGATTAGAAAAATAGATTGCCCATTTTAAGTTTTAGGAAATCTGTGGAGGTTTATGGTTCACTACATTAATTCAAATCGGCGTGTGATTGGGAACTTGCTGTCAGTCAGTTGTATGGAAGTTTTGGACTTTGAGTTTGCTCGAAGGGTCCCGAAATGTGCATAGTCACAAATATGTGACTATGGCTGTTCCAAGTATAACTGCTGATTTGGCAAAAACTTCAGGTCCTATTTTTCCTACTCACCTAAAGCAGATCCCTATTTTGTGTGTGTGTGTACTTTCTAGGGTCCAGTTTTAACGTACTTTCAGCCACCCATTTTTAACTTGGAGGTTTGCTCCTCGTATTTAACCAGCAGCTGTTGACTTTGCCAACAACAAGTCGGGAGACTACATTTATTTGTTTGTGATATAACCAATTATGTAATGTCAGTATGTTCTTTTTGGGGACAATTTACAGCCTGCAACTTTGTAAAAGTACAATGAGTACATTTCTGTCTGCTCTCCACCACTCCCAAAATGCAGTGTGCGTGTGGATAAGTAAAATTACCATGCAGTTTATGTTTTAACCTGCAGTTTATGTTTTGAGCACGTAACCATGTGAAAGCAATCCTACACATTCTAAGGACAATTTACATTTTTACCAAGCCAATTAACCTACAAACATGTACTTCTTGAGTGTGGGAGGAAACTGAAGATTACTGAGAAAACTCACATGGCCATGGGGAGAACATACAAACTCCATACAGACTGCACCCAAAGTCAGGATCAAACTCTGGTCTCCGGTGCTGTAGGGCAGCAACTCTACCACCGTGTTACCCTGTGATGTAGAAATGTGAAGTGTGATGTGGAAATCTGTGTGCATTAATACGAAGCAAGCTGTAAAAAATTGTCCATGTTTGCAAATGGAACACAATTTTTCAGTAAATGCATCAAAATTCCAAAATTAGGTCAACAAATACTGCGTTTAAAGATTTTGAGAGCAAGGATGTTTCATCCCAATTAATTAAATACATTTCTAGCTACAGATGGCATTTGTTCGAATATCAAAAGTTGTAAGAAATCATGATTATAGAATCATGATTTGCTAAGAATATATTGGACCCCATAACAGTAATAATAAAATAAATGTAGTTGGGATACATTTTTGCCTTTAGCTCTTTCATTATGCTAAAGTTCAAGTCTTCAGTACTTGACAAATTATTTATTTGCAATTACGGTACATGTTTAAGTTTGTGCTTCAGATTCAGTTTATTGTCTTTGACCTCCTTGCAACAGTAAACCAGATTTCTG
The DNA here is from genome assembly GCF_028641065.1 of Leucoraja erinaceus. Classification (NCBI taxonomy): domain Eukaryota; kingdom Metazoa; phylum Chordata; class Chondrichthyes; order Rajiformes; family Rajidae; genus Leucoraja; species Leucoraja erinaceus. The sequence continues at coordinate 12,101,252 of NC_073403.1, forward strand.
ACCTATTGGTCATTATTGCCTAGCTGAATAAAACAAATGTTAATTGTCTACATAACTGCCACACCCATTATTGATACTGATGAGCAGGGTTGAATTAATGTCAATAATGTAGCATTGTACGCCGTGATCGATACAATAAGTTTCTTGGTACTTTCTATGTTACTGGAGTTTCAAGCTGTGAAGATACATTTTCTGCAAGTTTTCCTGTCCCTGAAACATTCTTGTATTAATAATAATAAATTTTATTTAATGGGCGCCTTTCAGACATCTCAAGGACACCTTACATAGTAATCGGAATAAAAACATATAATCGGAATAAAATAAGTAATAAAGACATCACAGAGACACAAATTAAAAACAGAATTCAATCCAAAAACAGAAAATCAAAAACACAGTGTGAAGATAGAGCAGCAGCAGCCAAAGCGCGCCAGCGTCCACTCTCTCTTCACGGCAGCCATCTTGGACACAGACTTACAGGATTACAATTAGACAAAAAAATCATCCCCCCACAGTGGATAGCACTGTGGGGGAAGGCACAATGTCCAGTCCCCACCCCATGTTCACCCCAAAGTCAGGCCTATTGAAGCCACCGCAATTGCCTCTACGGAGGCCCGATGTCCCTGGCCGTTCTCACCGGGTGGTCTTGCCCCGACGTCGGGAGAGTCGGCTGCTGCTACCTGGAATGGCCGCTTCCTGGTTGGAGCCCGCGGCTGCCGAAGCCAACAAGGCCGCGCCGGTTTGGAGCTCCCAGGCTCCCGATGAAAAAGTCGGCGCCGCCTCTCTGCACTGCCGCCTCTCTGCTCCGCAGACCCGCAGCCCGGAGATGTTGCTCTCGGCGGTCCAGCTCGCCAGAGCTCCAGCGCGGTGACCCAGGCAAGGCATCGCCCGCTCTACTCCGCTCCGCTCCAGCGCTGTGCCGAGGCCGAGGTGCTGGGCGGTCCCCGCCAGGAAACGGCACTCCAAGCCCGCTGGTAGGCCACGAGGACGGGTCGACGGGCAGCCCGGAGAAAAGGCTGCCACACCGACCAGGTAGGGACCTAGAAATAAAGCTGAATTGTTTAATCCATCTTTATATCATTCATCCCCAAAAATCTATTCCACTGTTCATTCATATCATGAGATCGGATTGCTACTTGCACCTATCTTGGCTCTGTAACCTTTTAATAATACATTAGTCTTCTGTGAGAGAATGTTCCAAAGCTTTGGCATCCTCCGTAAAAGGAATTCCAAACATTGTGATTGAATAAGTTGGTTCTGAATCGGAGAACCCTGCCATCAGACTATTTATTAAATCCTTCAATTATTCATATCATTCCACAATCAAAGGAACCTGCCTCTATATTGATTTTTTTGTAGATGGTGTTCTTTAATTTACAATATATGGAAAATTCAGACTTTTCATTATCTGAGACAATGAAAGATATGGTTACTTCTGCAGCTCATTGAACAGATTTCCCAATTTGGGATTTGTCAACGCAATATAAATAATTTTGTAGTCATCTCTATTCAAATGCATTGAAGGTAGACAAAAGCTGGAGAAACTCAGTGGGTGAGGCAGCATCTATGGAGCAAAGGGATAGACGATGTTTCGGGTCGAGACCCTTCTTCAGACTGATTCAAATGCATTGTTTCCTTTGTGGGCCCATTGGGAATTCCTGGCTTTATGCTACCTCCATTGTCAACTCTCAGGGCCCACAAAGTTTTTTCTTGTGAGGTGTCGAATTGAGTTTCAGCCACTGAGAATGTTTGAGGTTATATTTGTGTGTGAGGATGTTCAGCAGATTTGGCAAAATTGCAAAATTAATGCAAAAAATGAGACTGGCAGAACATGGAATATAGAAAAAACAATAGTAATGATCACAAGGAGCAAATTGACCTAAGTATAAATTTGTTTGTATTTTGTTCAAATGAAACGTGTTTAGTGTTTTTGTACAAGGTGAAAGTTCTTAAAATATGTGGCTGAAACCTGTGTTCCTCAAGGAGAAGAATACATATTCTTCAAGCAGAAAAATGCAGCCTTTTGAAGAAGGGTCCAGGCCCGAAACATCACCTATCCATGTCTTCCAGAGATGGTGCCTGACCTGCTGATTTACTCCTGCACTTTGATTTTTTTTAATTCGTCAAAATTCTGACGTGGGTTAACATTCCCCCAAACTTTGGCCTACAACTGTGGTCAGTTGTTTACTAACTTGAATTGGCTCCTGAATTGTACATTCCAGTTTTTGAATACCTGTTTCAGATTATTTGTATACCCTGTTCTTCCCATCTGCAATCATTTACAGACCTACAATCATTTGGGCTATCTGCAATCACCAGTGTGGAAGGATTTTGTATTTGTTCCTTTTGTAAGCTGTTCTTTTGTTTGCTACGTATTCAGGAGCCAAAGGTGTAATCGCTCGAATTCTGTCCATATAGACAATCAAAATGCTCCATCTTTCCACCTATAAAACATTTCTTAAAATGTTGCTCTGGCCAAATATTTATATTCCTTGTGCAATGAAAGATGTTAGAATTAAAGCTCAAGCATGCATGCTTGAGCATTTGCAGTGATGGAGCTGTGAATTATTAGCTCCAATAAAGAGGTGAAATATTATGAAATATAAATGAAAATCCTTTCATCTTGGCCCAGAGTGCAGGTTGTTTGTAGGCCTTCACATCGACTGTTGACCAGCTGTTTGGGCATGGAAAAATTCTAGACCAGCCTGTTGATGCAATACGTTTTCTAGCAGCAGTCACAATGGAAATTTTGCCTACATTTTCTTTTGTCTTGCCTGACTTCGAGGCTAGATGTAGTAATGCATCTTATCCATCTGAAATTTGTTTATTGGTTTGCCTCTGGACAATGTATTTATAAACTAAGTACAATTTTCATTCAGATTTCATTCCTGGACAGCACTGTAGCTGATTGCGAGCTGTGTTGTAGGTTTGGCTAATAGTTAATTTTGTTCTCATCAGGTCTCTACCATTTATACTTTTTCCTGATATCTTGTGTGCTGAGATTAAAATGACTAAATTTTTTTGTTTAAAATTGCACAACACATACCTCAAGTATTGGAGAAAGTAGTTCATTCTGTAAGGCTTTCAGATGTTTAAAGGCTTGATAATGTGTTTACATTTGTGGGTTTATTAAATGGAATTGTAAGCAAATCTAATTTTAGCAGGAGTAAAGACCAAGTCTATAATCAAATTAAAGGAGTAAATTCAAAAATCAGATATAATTAATTTAATGTTTCTCTTTGAGCAATGTAAACACCTCCATTACCTTTGGGAGATGCTAGTCTTTCCAGTAGCTATCATTTTGGTCTTTTTTTTTTATAAAGCAAAATAAACGGGGAAATCTGTCATGAGGGACTGAGTTAATAACTTCAAATGTAATTGGGCAACAATCAATAACTTTGCCCTGCTGGGTCTGAAGCTGTGCCGTTTCTTATACTTGAGATTTTTGTATTTTTATTGCCATTGAATATTGTTTTTGGTACAAATATAATTTTGTTTTTTTTATTAAACCAAGACTTGCCAGCAGCGAGAGAGAAATGTCTTTTTAGTATGTGTTTTCCGCCCTCAGTGGTCATCACGTTGCTAAGATCAGATCAAAATTGCATACAATGTGCAATAAAAAAGAATTGGAGATGTTAGTTTGTACCAAAGATAGACACAAAATGCAGAGTAACTCAGCGGGTCAGGCAGCATCACTGGAGAAAATGTATAGGTGACTTTGGGCAGGGACCCTTCAGACTGATTGCAGGGTGGTGAGGGAATGGAAGCAAGAATAAACTAGGATAAATCAGTGCTGGCAACAGATGACCTGGGGCAGGTAGGTTCCCTGTTCTCTGCTTGAGGCCATTTTATGTTGCCGTAAGAATGTTGGTACATGTTGGCTTCATCCCAATTTTCTTTACTGATCTCTTCCAGCGATCACTGAATATGTTTTTGCTTGCGTAAGTAGGCACACATTAAGATTGTAGATGAGCAGCTTGTAGCACAGTTGCCGTGATTTAACTGACATCAGAGTGTTCGCTTTTAAGGTCACAGCTCAAACAATTCCATGGAGTGATATCATTAGACATGGTGTAATTGCAGCTGCCTGTGAATTCCCAAGTCAGTCAGTGGGGGACTGTAACTATAAATTTGAGATTATGGGTTCATGACTTTTTTATTTCAACACAAAATTGTACCTGCAGATGTGTGATTAGCCATTCAGCAAATTTCAATATAAATTTCTTGTTAGTATAACATTTAACATTTGTTCCTCGCACACAACTTGTTCTGAATTTTTCTGGCACTGAATTTAGCAATCCATCATAGGATCTTGAGACTTATCATCAAACTGTCCTACTAAAACCATTTACTTACTGAAACTTCCTACAGAGCAAAGATAATTTGTGATTCTGAAACTTCTTCTTTGTGTAAGGAAAGATTTCATCCATTCAGTTGGTGTTTTTAATTTATCCCATGGTTCCCACTTTGTCCTGGATCCCAGTCTCTCATCCAATCTCTTTCCAGTTCCCTTTTCCCCAGCAGTGATTGTCTCATTTGCTATTTTCATTAGACTTTTTCCTATAGTTTGCAGCCCATCCAATTTGGTTTGCTGGTCACCATACTAGTTGATATTGAATAACTGTACACTTATTTAGATTTTCTGTTCTTCCTAATTGTCAGTATTCCTTCAAATAGGCATCCTCAATTGCTCCATCTGTCCCTTCATGTGATATCCAACTTCTTTTCTGTTTTCTCTTGCAAATTTTGGTGTCCATTTCTTAGTTTTGTGACAAATTTTCCAACAGATCTCTATGTCAATGTTTATAAACAGCTGGACTAAGAATCATGGTTTGCAAATTCAAATTCCAACATGGCAATATGAAAAATATCATATGCCTGTAGTTGAAAAAGTTGGATTGTTACGTTGGTGCATGAGAAGGTCTTGTGGTGTTTATCTTACCCGTGTGCTCCATCATAATAAGTGCCCATTTCCATTTTCACCTCTAACTTGCACCTCATTAACCCTCACTCTGCCTCTTAATTGAGCAGATGGATATGCTTTATGATTGTTGGGTTGGGAGGTGCTGCTCGGGTTGCACAATGTGCAATCCCTTTTGCTTAATTTGGTACTTATTGCCTCTTTTGCTTTTTGCCTTTGTGTTCCACATGCTGTTTCTAATAAGGACTGATTACCTGCTCTTGTCTCCTGTATTGTAGTATCTCCCTGTAAGTAATTGGATCCATCTTCAATTAACACATGCTTGATTAACTTTATCAGGGTTTTCTTTTGTGCTTCGAGTCCCAAGCCTCTAAATAGATTGAAATGGTTTGAAAAGAGAAATTAGGAGATAACGGCATTTTTCCTCCACAGTTTTCTGTGAAGAATTTGAGGAGAGAGAAACGTAAAAGCTTAAATAACCATCTTCTGCGAACTAACCAAGAAGTCAAAAAAGAAGAAATAATGTTAGTGTAATTAGTAAATCGAGATTTATTTTACTTTATAAAATTGTGGGAAAGCTGACATTTCAGGAAACCCTTTGGAATCATTACTACTTGCATATGTGGTTGGCCATATTATTTGCATTGCTTACATCCATCTGAATTTTACAGTGGACTGTCAAATCGAGAATGGTGTGCTTTAACTTGGCGCTTTCTCTGTTCTCTATTCCAAATTTGGCTCCAAAACAGTGGTACAATATTTAATTTGTTCGATGGAAAGTATTTCAGTACTTTCATCTGGGACCAATGGCCTTCTTAGCAGTTTTTATTTTGGGTCCTGCAAAATCTCTTGGCCACAGACTTTATTAAAACCTTGCTCTGAAAATAGCTACAAGACCTGAATAACAATGAGATGATTAACTTTATTTGACGTCAGGGTAACATTTGAACTAGTGGTATGGAGCCCAAGCAAAACTAAAGTTGAAAGCTCTCCAATATCTGAAGTCATACCTAGTTGACAAGTATGTGGTTATTTAAGGCAAGTTAATACTATTCCAAGCCAATAATGCTGGGGTTCACCAGGTGGTACCCTAGGTTCAACTATCTTCAGTTGTTCCCGTCAGTTATTAACTTTCTATTATAATATAAAAAATGGGTTGTTCACTATTATGATGATCAGTTCTGTGGCTGTATGCAGCTAAAACTGAAGTACTTTGGGCTCAAGTCAATAGCCACAGTCAAAATCTCCATGCGTAACAATCTCTCCTTGGCTTTCAATTACTTTCTTCCCATATCTCTCGCCATCAGAGCACTGATGGTCATTATTGAATTCCATCAACCATTCCTCCATCCAGATCCAGATCCTGCTGCAATCTTTCACAACCATCTTCACTATCTGCAAAACCGCTCACTTTTGTATCATCAGCAAACTTGCAAATCTTGCCCTGAATGTTTTCTTTCAAATCATTGATGTAGATGACAAAACGGAAACGGGCCCAGTACCAAACCTTGCCCATCTAAATGCCTGTATAACCTTTACCTCAGAATACTACCAGCTACACAACATACACACAAACAGGAGCGTGTCAATGAATGGGTGTGATTTAGCTCCTAATTTCACAGTTCCTTGCCACCACCAACATAGCACTAGTTAGGAATGTGTTGGAATGCCAGACAAATATAGTTCCAACCAGATTCGAGAAACTCGTACCTTCCAGGACAACACAGCCAGATTTTGATTGGGCTTGCAACCAGCACCCTGAACTCAGTCCCTCCACTGCTAATGCAATGCAACTGCATTGTGTACAATTTACAGGATGCACTATAGCAATTTGCTAATGCAAAACAATCTATGATTTTTATTATATTCAACATGGCACTCTCTTATACTCCTATTCTAAGAGTGTTTAAGAGAGCTTGGATAAATTCTCATCCAAATGACACAAAACAAAGGCCTGCATTACATAAATCCTCTGCATTTTAATGATGATCTTTATTATCGTAATGAGTTATCCTCCGTGTCCAAATCATGAGTGTCATGCTTAACTATCCTCGTCTTCTTTCCTCGGTCTAATAGGATTTGTTTTCCTGTCCTACCATTCCTTCTGGTGCTGTTCCGATCTTTTCCCATCCACCTATTTCTACTTTAGGTGCCTTTAGCCACTGTTACTAATCTTTCAGCTGCAGCTCAGCCCAGAAGAGCCCTGATTCATCAGCTGATGGAGAATAAGGTCTTGTCAGTGATCTAACCTCTTGGATTTTCTTTATGTCTGGAGTCAATGATGGGAATGCCAGAGCTACTTTAGACTTTACAACTGCTCTGCCACTTTTCTTCTACCAGCAGCGGTGGAGTCTTGGATGTGAGATGAAAGCTGTCATTCTGTGGGCATGACTGGGTCAGGCTGTGTGTCTAGGCTTGTGAATCAGCTCTCCCATTTAAATGTTCATAAAGGGAACCTTGCTGGATGTGGCTTTGCTATACCTGGGTTGACAGAATCATTCTTCTTGTATTGACGTGTTTTATCTATTTGAAGCTTTTGAGTTGTGCGTTAAGCCTTTGTGGGAAATATTACTGTGTCGGGTTACATTGGTTTGGCCTCGCGTAACCTGAATCGTTTGTAAGTTGAGGGTAGCCCGCTTCCCTACGTTTTAAAAACCCATCTGATTCATTAAGTCCATTTATGCCAATGTTGTCATTTCATAGTTACTTTTAACTGATGCTGGTTTACATTTCAGATTGTTTAATTATATGTATATAAATGTCCAAGCTGCTGGTTTGAAATGTGGGAATAATTAGACTGGGAATAATTAATTCAGTATGTTGACCATTGCCCTTATTTTGAATTTGTTTTGATGTTATGTAATTTAGGGAAAAAAATGATAGTAGTTGAGACCTGACTTTTTGCACTGTTCACTGATTACCTGAAAGGTGTAAAGGTGAGGTGTTGGGCCTGAAACGGGTGCAAAGATGTTATAAGGTGTTAACATGTTTATTTGCATACAGAAGCAATTTTTATTATGCCACTAATGTGATGATGAGAGCTGACTGAGGAATGACTGTTTTAAAGAAGTGAGCACCTGCAAAGTTTTGACTATAATGTTTATTCCTATTTATGTAGCCATTTTGACATTACGTGCTTTCCATAAGACTATATCAACTAAATTGTGTTCATTCCTTTTCAGTAGAAATGATGGAAGAATTGCACAGTCTCGACCCGAGGCGGCAGGAGCTGCTTGAAGCAAGGTTTACAGGGGTGGGAGTCACTAAAGTAAGAAACAGTAGCCACCTTTTGAAATTTTGATCAATGCTATATTTATCTTGAAGAACAATTTAGAAAATGGGAAAATGTCTTTAGAAACGGGAATAGTCCCCGAGGATTGGCGTACCGCGGATGTTTTTCCATTGTTTAAAAAGGTTCTAAGAGTAAACCTAGCAATTATAGACCTGTTAGTTTGACTTCAGTGGTGGGCAAATTAATGGAAAAGATACTTAGAGATAATATATATAAGCATCTAGATAAACAGGGTCTGATTAGGAACAGTCAACATGGATTTGTGCCTGGAAGGTCATGTTTGACTAATCTTCTTGAATTTTTTGAAGAGGTTACTAGGGAAATTGACGAGGGTAAAGCAGTGGATGTTGTCTATATGGACTTTAGTAAGGCCTTTGACAAGGTTCCTCATGGAAGGTTGGTTAAGAAGGTTCAACTGTTGGGTATAAATGCAGGAAAAGCAAGATGGATTCAACAGTGGCTGAATGGGAGAAGCCAGAGGGTAATGGTGGATGGCTGTTTATCGGGTTGGAGGCAGGTGACTTGTGGGGTGCCTCAGGGATCTGTGTTGGGTCCTTTGTTGTTTGTCATGTACATCAATGATCTGGATGAAGGTGTGGTAAATTGGATTAGTAAGTATGCAGATGATACCAAGATAGGGGGTGTTGTGGATAATGAAGAGGATTTCCAAAGTCTACAGAGTGATTTAGGCCATTTGGAAAAATGGGCTGAAAGATGGCAGATGGAGTTTAATGCTGATAAATGTGAGGTGCTACACCTTGGCAGGACAAATCAAAATAGGACGTACATGGTAAATAGTAGGGAATTGAAGAATACAGTTGAACAGAGGGATCTGGGTATAACCGTGCATAGTTCCTTGAAGGTGGAATCTCGTATAGATAGGGTGGTAAAGAAAGCTTTTGGTATGTTAACCTTTATAAATCAGAGCATTGAGTATAGAAGCTGGGATGTAATGTTAAAATTGTACAAGGCATTGGTGAGACCAAATCTGGAGTATGGTGTACAATTTTGGTCGCCCAATTATAGGAAGGGTGTCAACAAAATAGAGAGAGTACAGAGGAGATTTACTAGAATGGTGCCTGGGTTTCAACAACTAAGTTACAGAGAAAGGTTGAATAAGTTAGGTCTTTATTCTCTGGAGCGCAGAAGGTTAAGGGGGGACCTGATAGAGGTCTTTAAAATGATGAGAGGAATAGACAGAGTTGATGTGGACAAGCTTTTCCCTTTGAGAATAGAGAAGATTCAAACAAGAGGACATGACTTCAGAATTAAGGGACAGAAGTTTAGGGGTAATATGAGGGGGAACTTCTTTACTCAGAGAGTGGTAGCGGTGTGGAATGAGCTTCCAGTGGAAGTGGTGGAGGCAGGTTCATTGGTATCATTTAAAAATAAATTGGAGAGGCATATGGATGAGAAGGGAATGGAGGGTTATGGTATGAGTGCAGGCAGGTGGGACTAAGGGGAAAAAAATTTGTTCGGCACGGACTTGTAGGGCCGAGATGGCCTGTTTCCGTGCTGTAATTGTTATATGGGTTGAATGCCTGGACTTAGACAGGTTGGGAGAGTGGGCAGAGAAGTGGCAGATGGAATATAGTGTAGCAAAGTGTGGAGTCATGCTTTGTGGTAGTAGGAATAACGGCATAGACTATTTTCGAAATGGGGAGAGAATCCATAAATCAGAGGTGTAAAGGGACTTGGGTGTGCTGGTGCAGGATTCCCCAAAAGTTAATCTGCAAGTCGAATTGGTAGTAGAGAAAGCAAACTCAATGCTAGCATTTATTTCAAGAGGGCTTGTATACAAAAACGGGGATGTAATGCTGAGGCTCGATAAAGCACTGGTAAGGCCGCATTTGGAATATTGTGACCAGTTGTGGGCACCATATCTGAGGAAGGATGTGCTAGCTCTGGAGAGGGTCCAGAGGAGGTTACAAGAAAGTATCGAGTATCCCAGGAATGAGTAGGTTAACCTATGATGAACATTTGTCAGCACTGGACCTGTACTCGCTGGAGTTTGGAAGAATGGGGGGGGGGGGGCTCATTGAAACATACAAACATACAGATTAGTGATAGGCTTGAATAGAGTGGATGTGGAGAGGATATTTCCACTAGTGGGAGAATCTAGGACTAGAGGTCATAGCCTCAGAATTAAAGGACATTCTTTTAGGAAGGAGATGAGGATACATTTCTTTAGTCAGGGTGGTGAATCTGTGGAATTCTTATTACAGAAGGCTGTGAAGGTCGTCAGTGGATATTTTTAAGGCAGAGATAGATTCCTCATTAGTACCGGTGTCGGAGGTTATGGGGGGTATGGGGTTAGGAGGGAGAGATAGATCAGCCATGATTGAATGACGGATGGGCCGAATGGCTTAATTCTACTATAACCTTATGACTTAAGATAAAGTTTTATTTTTATTTTTTGCCCGGAGGGGCTGGTTAGTCTTGTACTTAAGTTTACCTCTGGACAATTCTAATTCTGACAAAGTTTCAATGCAGAACTTCATTATAGGCCCCCAGTATGCACCAGGTGTTGGATGAGAAATTTCTATCTATTTCCAAGCCAGGACAGTGTGGGACTTTTAGGGGACCTTGCAGATTGTGATGCACCTATGTGCTTGCGATTCTTTGGTTTGGCGAGATCCTGTTAAAATAACTTTGGTGAGCTGCAGTTTGAAATAGTTTATTGATCGTGGCCACAGTGTGCTGATGATTTGGACTGTGAGTGTTTAGGTAATGGAAGTGATCTAATTTAGCTGATTGCGGTATCCAATAAGGAAACGTCCAATTTCTCATCTCATGCAATAAACTCCATCTCTCACTCAATCCAGGCTGTCTGGAAAGTTCCTATTCATGTGTTATCCCTCACATTCCTAATGTTGGCATTGTGAAATAGGTTCTGCAACGCTGCTTGGTTATACCACATTTAGTGGAGGAATTTAATAGCATAGCCCAAGGAGGCTGTTGGCAATAACACTATTGAACGGCTAATGTTAAATTTCTCCATGCCAAAATCAAAATGAATGCATGAGTCATCCAGTATAGCAGGCTCTATCTGTTTAAATGTGCAATGACTGCAGTGTTTGAATATTTTTAAGGCAGAAGTAGATTTTTGATCAGCAAGGGTGAGAGGTTACTGCGAGTAGTGTTGAATGCCAAAGTCATGTTGCAGTCAGAAAGACCATGATCTCGATACATTGTGGAGTATGCTTGAGGGGGCAAGTGCTCCTAATTCATGTTTGTATTTAAGAAATTATGCTTATGAACATGGATCCTCATTGGCAGTGCTCAATGACTTTCGCAGAGTTCCCATTTTGAATGGTCTTGCATTCCAGCGGGGTTGTTGTGGGACTCGCTACTCGCTGGAGTTTTGAAGGTTGAGGAGGGACCTCATTGAAACTTACAGAATAATGAAAGGCATAGATAGAGTGGATGTGGACAGGATGTTTCCACTGGTTGGAAAGTCTAGGACTAGGAAGTTAATCTGTGGAACTCATTGCCACAGAGGGCTGTGGAGGCTAAGTCAGTGGATATTTTTAAGGCAGTGATAGACAAATTTGTGATTAGAACAGTTGTCAAGGCTTATGGGGAGAAGGCAGGAAAATGGTATTAGGAGGCAGAGATCAGATTGTATGGCGGAGTAGACTCGATGGGCTGAATGGCCTCATTCTACTCCTACAACATGAATTTGATCGGAACTGTGGGTAGGAGTAAGAAAGGCCTGAATTGCAGTCAGTTGCATGTTTTCTTTTCTTGCTGATGGATATTCCTGAAGTACAGAATTATTTATTACTTAATACTGTGACTCTCCTGTCCATCTTCTGAAATGTAGCAGTGTCCGGGTTCTTTGTTTAAGAAAAGGAATTGTGGAAAGAAGGCAGTGGATTAGTTATATCTAATCTGGTTTTGATTCTGAATCCATAAACTGTTGCTTATAAAGTTAGTAGTTTTATAAGCAACAGCTATCCCAAGTTTTAAAAAGTCACTCACACAGGATACTTCCACTCAATATGAACTATCACTGACAGTGACTGACGTGAAAATTACTCCATCATCTCTAGCCAGGAAACTTGAATGCTTTGGCATTGTCATTGTTGCCCAGAGTGACACATGAAGAGCGCAACATGGTGAAATATTTTCATGTAGTCTTTGTAGATTGTTATCAGAGATGAGTTGGTCTAGCATTTAGAAAGACCAAAGAGATGTTTGTTGACTTTGGGAAGGGAAAACCAAGGAATCAGTTACCTGTCGTCTTTGACAGGGAAATGGTGGAGAGAGTTAACAGCTTCAGGTTCCTGGGTATACACATCTCTGATCTGTCTTGGACCCAGCACATTGAAATCACAAAGAAAGCACATCAATGGGTCTAATTCTCAGAAGTTTGAAATTCAGCATGTCACTGAATGTTCAACTGAATTTCTACAAATGTGTGGTGGAAAGGGTACTGACGGGGTGCATTGCAGCCTGGTTTGGAAATATGAACACTCAGGAATGAAGGAGGCTGCAGAAGGTGGTAGACATTGCCTGGTGTATCATGGGTACTGACCTCCCCACCATCGCAGGAATCTACAGGAAGCACACCTTAAGAAGTTAGCAACTATCATCAAAGACTATCATCTTGCTGCTACCATCAGGAAGAAATTTTTGGAGCCCAAATCTATTACATCCAGGTTCAAGATCAGTTTTCTCCCATCAGGTTCTTGAACCACTCTGCACAACGCTAACCACAATATCACCTCTGCATTGAAACACTGCAGATTTTGAATTACTATGAGTGCTCTATACACACATAACTGCAGATGCTGGTTTACGAAATGGACCCACCACTAGAGTAACTGTAAGTTAGGCAGCATCTCTGGAGATCAGCGTAGGTGATTCTTGGGTTGGGAGCCTTCAGACTGATTGATTGTGGAAGGGGGGGAGAATGCTGGAAGAGTTACGAGGAGGGGGACAAATTTAGACAAATGGATAGAGCGGAGGGGGGGTGGGGGGGGGGTTGATTGGTATATGGATAAACAAAGCCCATAGATGGGAAGAAGGCAAAAGGCTTTGAGAATGGAGAAGATTTGCAAAATATGAAGCCGGAGGAAGAAATATAGGGGAATAGGGATAAAATGGATAGTAGCAGAAATGTGTGTGTGGGGTGTTGTTGGTAGGTTAACTAAAATTGGAGCACTCAGTATTAATTCTGCTGGGTTGTAGAAAACCTGCACTGCCGTTCAATATGGTCATGGCTGATCATCTAAAATCAGTACCCCATTCCTGTTTTTTCCCCATATCCCTTGCCGGAAATAGCAGAGGACCGCGGGTCAAAGGAGTTGGAGGAATTGAGTGAAATCCAGGTTAGTCGGGAAGTGGTGTTGGGTAAATTGAATGAATTAAAGGCCGATAAATCCCCAGGGCCAGATAGGCTGCATCCCAGAGTACTTAAGGAAGTAGCTCCAGAAATAGTGGATGCATTAGTAATAATCTTTCAAAACTCTTTAGATTCTGGAGTAGTTCCAGAGGATTGGCGGGTAGCAAACGTAACCCCACTTTTTAAGAAGGGAGGGAGAGAGAAAACGGGGAATTACAGACAAGTTAGTCTAACATCGGTAGTGGGGAAACTGCTAGAGTCAGTTATTAAATGTGGGATAGCAGCACATTTGGAAAGTGGTGAAATCATTGGACAAAGTCATGTCTGACGAATCTTATAGAATTTTTCGAGGATGTAACTAGTAGCGTGGATAGGGGAGAACCAGTGGATGTGGTGTATCTGGACTTCCAGAAGGCTTTCGACAAGGTCCCACATAAGAAATTAGTATACAAACTTAAAGCACACGGCATTGGGGGTTCAGTATTGATGTGGATAGAGAACTGGCTGGCAAACAGGAAGCAAAGAGTAGGAGTAAACGGGTCCTTTTCACAATGGCAGGCAGTGACTAGTGGGGTTCCGCAAGGCTCAATGCTGGGACCCCAGCTATTTACAATATATATTAATGATCTGGATGAGGGAATTGAATGCAACATCTCCAAGTTTGCGGATGACACTAAGATGGGGGGCAGTGTTAGCTGTGAGGAGGATGCTAGGAGACTGCAAGGTGACTTGGATAGGCTGGGTGAGTGGGCAAATGTTTGGCAGATGCAGTATAATGTAGATAAATGTGAGGTTATCCATTTTGGTGGCAAAAACAGGAAAACAGACTATTATCAAAATGGTGGCCGATTAGGAAAAGGGGAGATGCAGCGAGACCTGGGTGTCATGGTACACCAGTCATTGAAAGTAGGCATGCAGGTGCAGCAGGCAGTGAAGAAAGCGAATGGTATGTTAGCTTTCATAGCAAAATGATTTGAGTATAGAAGCAGGGAGGTTCTACTGCAGTTGTACAGGGTCTTGGTGAGACCACACCTGGAGTATTGCGTACAGTTTTGGTCTCCAAATCTGAGGAAGGACATTATTGCCATAGAGGGAGTGCAGAGAAGGTTCACCAGACTGATTCCTGGGATGTCAGGACTGTCTTATGAAGAAAGACTGGATAGACTTGGTTTATACTCTCTAGAAGTTAGGAGATTGAGAGGGGATCTTATAGAAACTTACAAAATTCTTAAGGGGTTGGACAGGCTAGATGCAGGAAGACTGCTCCCGATGTTGGGGAAGTCCAGGACAAGGGGTCACAGCTTAAGGATAAGGGGGAAATCCTTTAAAACCGAGATGAGAAGAACTTTTTTCACACAGAGAGTGGTGAATCTCTGGAACTCTCTGCCACAGAGGGTAGTCAAGGCAAGTTCATTGGCTATATTTAAGAGGGAGTTAGATGTGGCCCTTGTGGCTAAGGGGATCAGAGGGTATGGAGAGAAGGCAGGTAAGGGATACTGAGTTGGATGATCAGCCATGATCATATTGAATGGCGGTGCACGCTCGAAGGGCCGAATGGCCTACTCCTGCACCTAATTTGTATGTTTCTATGTTTCTCCAGTTTGCATATGTATGGCCTCCTCTGGTAATGGAGGAGGCCCAGGTTAGAATGGGAGTTAAAATGGTTAGCGACTGGGAGCTGCAGCAGGCTTTGTGGACTGTGCGCGTGCTTGGCGGAAAGGTCCCCTAGTCTGCGCTTGGTTTTGTTGATTGTAAAGGAGGCCACATCAGGACCACCAAATGCAGTAGATGAGGTTAGAGGGTGGGCATTTAAACCTTAGTCACACTTAGAAGGACTGCTGGGGTCCCTGCGTGGATTTGTGGATGGAGGTATAGGGCTAGGCATTACATCTCCTGTGGTTGCACATCACCGTGATTGCTCTACTTTTATTTTACCTTTTCGGTTTTTGTACGATCGTGACTAGTTTACTAAGTATAACTGATAATTATTGTATATTCAATTTTGTTGCTGCGTCTAATGTACTTGTGAAAGCCACAGCAAGTAAGAATTTCATTGTTCTGTTCATTTCTGGTGCTTATGACAAATGGTCTTGACTTCACTTTCATTGACAACAGATATCCACGTTTCATTACCATTTAATGATCCACCACTATTCGCAAGAGGATATAATTGCAGACCTTGAAGATAATCTAATTGATTGTGCCTAGCTTTCAATAGCATGCTCTTTCTGCAGCTTAATACATACGTTGTCCCATGTTGCTTTGCGGATAAGGATTCATTTTGAGGTCTGCCTCGTGTTGTTTCAAGCATATAGTCACAAATACAGGTCTAGGGTTGGTTCATGATAATGTGTCAACAACTGGCATGAAGTTACAGATTGGGGTTGAATAGAATTCAACTAATGATGTTGTGCTGTTGACTTGATAAATTTATGCTGTATCATTCCTGTTGTTGGGGTGGGCTCCGCTATAGTATCTTTGGTGTTAAGCTCCTCGGTAGTGTGAAGTGGTGCTGTGAAACTGGAGAGTCTCCCACATAGGTAAAGGTACATACATTAAGAGGGATTGGTATCCCTAGCATTAATTCCCTGGATTCTGAGGGGTCTCATGGCAACATATCAAAATGAGGAAAACATACTAAATATCACGTACTACCTTCATCTGATGAACCAGTATTCCTACGTGTTGAACATAACTTAGTCGGAGTTGTAAAGAAGATTCCATGGATCCCGCATGTAGAGACATGCTTTTGTTTCCACGCGCACTGTAATCTTCATTATATCACCGCCATTGTAATGAGGTGATGTGTTGTAACATGTATACTGGTGAGGATGAGTTAAAGTAGATCTTCCCCTCGACTTGGTTCCGTCAACACCCATCTGCATGCTCAGTTAGATGGTTCTATTGTTCAGGTCCTGACCAGGTTCTTCAGTAGCGTGGTTATCTAAAATAATTATTGGTAAGTCTTTCTAAAAATGATGTCTTGAATAGTCATTAGTACAAATTTGAAGGGCCTTTAGTTAATTTTCCTGAACTAAATATATTCCATTCTAGGGCATTGGAGTTAATATTTGTTATGAACAAGGTGAATTTGCAACAGATAATCATTGTAATATTAGTGTTTAATATTAGATGCATATTTAATAATGATGATTAAAGGATTGGGGGAGAAAAATCAGCGCTCTTTTCTTTTGTAGATACCAGTAAATGAGTCGTCCAACCAAAGCTTGTGTAGCTTGGGATCGCTAAGTGACAAGGAATCAGAGGTCAGTATTTGTACACTGTGGATGCATCATGGATGTATTGATTTGTATGTACGAGACAAGCAAAAGTTACATCATCTTTGGGACTCGTATTCTTGTCAACCTCCAAGATCACATTGAACTGACAAGTTGCCAAAGAAAACAGCATGTTTCTTGGACACAAATTCAAATTTAAATGGTAATTCCTTCCACCCCAGTGTGATGCTGAAGTCTCCTGCTTTAAAAATTTTTAATAAACTTGTTTGAGTACGTTCAAATCCCAACGTGCAAGGATATCTGTATGGTGGCTGTGGATTGCAGCTGATATCTGGAGCCCCCTTTTAGTCCTGTGCGGCATCTTTTGAAATCTGATCTTTAGTGCCATTATATGAAAGGAAAGTTTGTGTCATCAGCAAATTGAAAAGCAAGCCTGTGATGTCCAACTTCTTCAACTGGTGGAGTAAACTGGCTGTTTCCTGACAGTGAGTGACTGACCTCCTTTAACAGAATGAAGCTGTGATGCACCAGCAGATGCTGATTAGAGAGCAAGTTTAATTAGATTAGATTAGATATTAGATTAGATCCTTTATTTGCCATTCAGACCTTTCGGTCTGAACGAAATGTCGTTGCCTGCAGCCATACATGTAGTAATAAACAACAAAACACACAATAAACACAAATTAACATCCACCACAGTGAGTTCACCAGGCACCTCCTTATTGTGATGGAGGCAAAAATCTGAGGGTTACTGTCTCTTCCCTCCTCTTCCCCCTCTGCACTGAGGTGATACCCCACCGGGCGATGGTAAGTCAGTCCCGCGGATCACCGAGTTCCGTGAAGGGGCCGGTTCAGACTCCGCGGCCCGGAGTGGTCGAAGCGGACGCAGCTGTTGCCGCGGGAGCTCCGGAAAACTGGCACCAGCCTGTGACCTGCGAGCTCCCGACGATGTCGCCTGCTGGCCCGCCGCCAGAACGCCGTTCCAGCCCTGAGCCGGGCCGCTGCCTGAACGTCGCCACAGCTCGAAGACGGCCAGCCTCGCGTTGGTGAGTACTGGCTGGCTCTGCCTCCGGAGCCTCGAGATCGGTCGCAGGTTGGAGGCCGCCAGCTCCGCCATTAGGCCTCAGTGCAGACGGAGGCAGAGAAGGGGTATACGACAAGAAAGTCGCATTCCCCCGAAGGGAGAGACAGAAAGCCCTGTTTCAGCCCCCCCCCCACACACGTAACACAACCTAATAACCAAAAATTTAACTAAACAAGACAAAAAAAACAACACAAAAAAGTAAAAACAGCCGGACTGCAGGTGAGCTGCAGCCGTTCAACAGCGCCGCCACTTCCGGAATAATCCCAATACGACTTTTTAATTATTGATCAATTGGCAGCTTTTGGATTGTCCTTTATTTGAAGAATGTGTTCAGCCTATATGTTGCTGGTTGGTTGGTCTGTATGTGGTAATGTCTCCTCTTAATTCTCACTTTTTATTGTTCCCCATGAATTTGTGGGATGGTTATCTTAAACGTTTCTGTCATTTATTGAATTTTACAGACCAGAAACATTTAAATGTACTTAGGATTTGTTTCTATTTTTCCCCTAGACACCAGAGAAGAAGCAAAATGAGCAAAGAGCAAGGAAGAGAAAGGCAGATCCTTACAATGATGCCAATCAAGGTGAGGTGCTTTTCTGCTAGAAATTGTCCTTTACATATGGCATATTACTGTTAAAGCTCCCTGAGAATAAGTTTGATTTGGAAAATAACATGTTACCGATGAAAGGGATACCAGCCATGCATTTTGTTTTGAAGATATATTTGCATAGGTTGTTCTAATACGCCCTTTTCCTTACATTTACACCATATTAGTTTCTCATCCTTAATTGGAATTAAATTTTCCATTGGGAAAATCTAAAGCACTTAAAATGTCCCTTGTTTACATTCATAATTTGTATTTGTATATTACCCTGGCACAGAAAGAACAAATGTGCTTCACATAATCGGGCAAATATTTAGTGTGCTGCCATGTTCAATACAACAAGGAGATGCCTTTTTAAATACAGTGGTTATTTATTCCAGAGAAAATGATTATTTGATCTACTTTGTGTTGCTGAGTGAAGGTAACCAATTATTCCCAGGGCCCTGCTGTTTCATCACAAAAAACCGAACAATCTTCACCAATGATATTCAGAAATCTCAGTTGTTGAGATTTTTCCATATTCCCACTGCCCCTTGGTGCAGTTCAAGTACTTTATTTAGCAATAGAACCTAGAACCTAGGGTTACACAGAAAAGCTGGAGAAACTCAGCGGGTGCAGCAGCATCTATGGAGCGAAGGAAATAGGCAACGTTTCGGGCACCTAGAACCTAGCTGCTTTGACGAGATTAGGATTTACAAAACAATTATTTTTTTTTAAAAACATCGAAAACTGTGCCTGCCAAGAACCATGCAGGTAGTTCTGCTGCTTCCATAACGCTAATTGAATATAATACATTTGACAATTTAATAAACAATATTTATATTATGTGGCCCAAATTGGTTACAACAAGATTTCTGAATTGGGAACTAGAGAACCACTTAAATGTTACTTTGACATTGACAAGCATTAAAAAAACACTCATGGGGGAGGAAAACCATCTAGAAACAAAAACTTCTTGCAGTAATTAGACACCATTGTATTTTAAGAATGATTAGATTAGATTAGATTCGTTTATTGTCATTCAGACCTTTCGATCTGAACGAAATTTTGTTTCCCTGCAGTCATACATATAATTTAAAAAATGACAAAAACGCACAATCAACACAAATTTAACATCCACCACAGTGAGTTCACCAAACACCTCCTCACTGTGGTGGAAGGCAAAATCTTAAAGTCTCCGTCTCTTCCCTCTTTGTTCTCCCTCTGCGCCGAGGCGACGGCTCAAACTCCGCGGGTGGTCGCTGCCTCCGCCACAGCTCCAGGACCGAGTCGGGTCTCCGCTGCCGCTACCTCCGCCACAGCTTCGGGGCCGAGTCGGGTCTCCGCTACCGCTGCTGCTGCCGCTGCCGCCGCCACAGCTCCAGGGCCGAGTCGGGTCTCCGCTGCTGCTGCCGCCGCTACAGCTTCGGGGCCGAGTCGGGTTTCCGCCGCTGCTGCCGCCGCCACAGCTCCTGGGCCGAGTCGGGTCTCCGCTGCCACTGCTGCTGCTGCCGCCGCTACAGCTTCGGGGCCGAGTCGGGTCTCCGCCGCCGCCGCCACAGCTCCAGGGCCGAGTCGGGTCTCCGCCGCTGCTGCCGCTGCTACTGCTGCTCGGGCTGCCGCCGCCACAGCTCCAGGGCCGAGTCGGGTCTCCGCAGCTGCTGCCGCCGCTACAGCTTCGGGGCCGAGTCGGGTCTCCGCTGCTGCTGCTGCTGCCGCCGCCACAGCTCCAGGGCCGAGTCGGGTCTCCGCTGCCACTGCTGCTGCTGCCGCCGCTACAGCTTCGGGGCCGAGTCGGGTCTCCGCCGCCGCCACAGCTCCAGGGCCGAGTCGGGTCTCCGCCGCTGCTGCCGCTGCTACAGCTCCGATGCCGCCAGCTCCGCCATTAGGCCTCGGCGCAGACGGAGATGGGGATGGGGAATACGACCGAAGAAAAAGTCGCATCCCCCGAAGGAAGAGACCAAAGCATGTTTCTCACACCCCACCCACACACATATACAACTTAATAAAACAAAATTAACTAAAACATGACAAGGAACAAAACGAAAGAAAAAAAACAGACGGACTGCAGGTGGGCCGCAGCTGTTAAGCCAGCGCTGCCATCTTGTATCTTGTATCATTCAATGCAGGCACATTTCACCGTGCAATCGCTTCTAAAGATGCTTGCGCAATGAAATATTAAATTATGACCATATTGTGTTGAATATTTTAGCTTGCAATAGCAAAAAAAACATGGCTATTGAAAAGAGCATTTTGGTTCATGAAAATCCTGCGAATCAAACTCTCCAGCCCTTAACCCCCATTGACAAAATTGCTTTTGTATAATGTGCTTTTGTACATGATTTTCTATAAAGTGAGTTTTCTGAGAAATGCAACTATTGCTTTATAGCAGAACTATTTGTAAATGATGTGGCGCATTAGTGTTCTAACCATGTGAAATTGAAATTTGGTACATCTCCATAGATGCAATGTGTTCTATCTCTCCTTCAATGGTTTTCGACGTAATGACCTTGCGCTATCCTCCTCCCCATTCCCCAAATTAGAAGGAAAGGAGCATTTAAGAGAAGCATTGGAAATTGGGTTTGACAAACGTTGACCCATGCCAACACTGCTGAATGCCATGATGAGTGGAAATGGGACACTTATTCAAATGGTTCCAATTGCATAACTTAGAGGCCAGTATTAAAATTGACCACATTTGCTATTGACAATATTACTTGAGCTGCAGGAGCATGGACAATGTCCCCAGTCCCACAAAGTAACATTCAACTTGTGCCAGTCCTGCTACCCAGCCAAACTTGATGGGTCATTTTGAGTCTCCTGCCTTGGATGTCTTCACGGTCCCTTTCACATTCTCAGTTGTAAATTAATGCATATGAAATGAACTACAGTAAAACTCTTGATTACCTGGCACATTTGGTACTCTGGTACTGGACTAGCAGATTTTCCAGATTATTAGATGTTAATTGTCTTAATACCCCAGCACATTTTAAGTCCTATTTCTAGATGTTAGTGAATTAGGGGTAAGTATAAAAGGAGACCAAAGGCCCAGTAAGTGGCAAACGTATGCAGCAACTGTTACCTCGTGAGCCAGGTGCGAGACATTGAAAATTTTAAATAGTCTGTTGGTGGATTATAGATTTTTTGTTATATTGCTAGAGCAATTTGTGCAGATTGTTTCATTTGTAGAAGATTGGAAAATGGATTTCATCTTTTTAATTGTTTAAAGGAATTATTTTATCTTATTGCTAATACTTCTTTTGTTTCTTTGTAGGCAAAAATAACCCAAGGGGCCATAAAATTAGTGATTACTTTGAGGTAAGCCACAGAGTTTTTTACAAATGGTATGTCATTATATTACGTTCAATGCCTCATTGTTCACTTGCCTTGTCAGTATCAGGATAGGAATTGTGTGATCTGTAATTTTATTTATGCTAGAAATTGCATGCAGAGGTAAAGAAATTCAGAACAAAACCTGATTTAAGGCAAATAATAAGATGATGTGAACACTTTCATTTGCATATCAAATTGCATGAAAATTATTAATTTTGGCCAACCTGCCTATGCCGACCAAATTGCACTGGTCCCACCTGCCTGCATCTGGCCCATATCCCCCTAAACATTTCCTATCCATATACCTGACCAAATGTATTTTCAATGCTGTGACAGTAACTGCCTCAATGACCTCCTTTGGCAGCTCCTTCCATATCCCACCACCCTCTGTGTGGGAAAAGGTGTCCCTCAGATTCCTATAAAATACTGTAATTCCCCTCTCACCTTAAACTTATATCCTTTGGGATCCCCCTACTCTGGGTAAATGACTGTGAATTTATCTTATCTATTCCCCTCATGATCTTTATACTTCTATAAGATCACATCTCATCCTCCTGCACTCCAAGAAATAAAGTCTTGGCCTGCCCAAGCTCCCCCTCTAGCTCAGGCCATTAAGTCCTGGCAACATCCTTGTAAATCTTCTCTGCACTATTTCTGGCTTAACAACATCCTTCCTATAGCAGGGTGACCAACTTTGAACCAGTATTCCTAATGCTGCCTCATCAACATCTTGTGCAACCGTAACATAACATGCCATCTTCTATTCTCGATACCCTGAGAAATGCAACTATTGCTTTATAGCAGAACTATTTGTAAATGATGTGGCGCATTAGTGTTCTAACCATGTGAAATTGACTAATGAAGGCTAATATACCGAAGGCCTTTTTTAACAACCCTATCTACCTGTGACACCACTTTCAAGGATTAATCTATCTTTAATCGGACATTATTTGCATTAACTGGTGTACCCTTTATCCTTTATGTGCGTACTGTGGAGGCTTAATTGTAATCATGTATAATCTTTGACTGGATAGTACGCAAACAAAAGCTTTTCACTGCACATCAGTACGCATAACAATAATAAACTAAATTAACAAGGGCACTATCGACCTGACTTCTAGATCTCTCTGTTATACAACACTCCCCAGGGCCCGACCATTCAATGTGAAGGTCCTGCCCTGGTTTGACTTCCAGAATTGCAACACCTCGCACTTATCTGCATTAAATTCCATTAGTCATTCCTCCGCCCACTTGCCCAACTGATCAAGATTCTGCTGTAATTTGTGATAACCATCTTCACTACCTGTGATATCACCAACTTTAGTTTCACCTGCAAACTTAATAATCATGCCACCTACACTCATACAAATCATTGATATAAACCACAAGCTAATCGAGACTCAAAATGCCACCTATCCATGTTCTCCAGAGATGCTGCCTGACTTGCTGAGTTATTCCAGCACTTTGTGTCTCTTTCAGCTAGGATCTAATTGAGTGGTAGAACAGGTTTGAAGGTCAAATGAACCTTACTCCTATTTGTGATGTTCTTAAATTTCATAATGCAAATTCATGTGATGCTTTGGTTAAGAGCTATAGTTTGGAAAGGGGTTGAATAAAATTATCTTTGTGAGCTTTAGACAAAATGCAACTTAAGCCACCATCGCTGCATCAGAGTTGAACGCGATGGCCATATACACTGTTTAACAATGCATTTAAACTAATTGATCAAAGCCTACTGTTCGCAGGTTCCTAAATCTGTATCCTGCTATATTTGGTCAGACAGGCCCACCCCTGTTCTTCTCCCCATTGTACTTCACCCTGACTTGGACGTATTAATGTTCCATCATCCGTAGTTTAAATTTGATAGCTTCCTATTTAACAACACCATGATGATATCTTGAGGCAGCTGATATTGTTTGAACATGTGAGCTCATCATTGCTGCGTGCATCTAAAGAGGGCGAGTAAAGATCTGTTTTAACAGTGGTCATATATTGAGAATCAATATTTGATTGGATCCAGTAGTAGGTTTCAACACTTCCTTTGGCTGTGCTGAGTTGGGCTTCACAGCTACTTAATCCAGCATTTTAGAGTAGAATGTTGTTCTATATATGTTTCAAGAAATATATTGATAGAGCTGAGATCAAAATGAGATGAGGCTTAGCATTGTTGGGGAAGAAATAAAGAGACTATGCTGTGCTTGGAATATTCTAAGTACTTAGTCAATTTATTTTATTTTCTCTCGTTTTATGCAGGCATGAGGAAATACCAGACCATAGTTTGTTTTTCATGTTAATTTGTGCAGAAAACAATGGCTGATACTTTGGTGACTATGAACCACCAGTATGTCATCTGGTGCCTTGTACTACCCTAACCAACTAATATTTTTGTTTCAGTTTGCTGGTGGGAATGTCACGGGCACAAGTCCGGGACGAAGTGTGCCACCCGTAGCTCGTTCATCACCGCAACATTCCTTATCGTATTCATCGCCTTCTGTGAGTGCTATCTACATATGGGGAATGTCTTTAATAGATGAACAATGTTGTAATTTTAATGAAACATTTCAACTCCAATCATTTAAATGCTCTCCTATTATGACTTTGCATGGTTGCTTTGTCTAAAGTTTAGATATTGAGCAGGCCCAAGATTAAATTAGAAATTACTCGCTGGGCTCCCAAATCTTGTGTGCTGAAATTGAAAGAAAAACTCCAGGGTAAAAACTGGCAGAAGTGCCAAGCAGTAATTGAATGTGTTATTGTGAAGGCGAGCATATGGCACAGATTAGATAATAGTTGTTGGTCATCGGTGACTTCTGCCTCTTGAGTTCAGGGTTGAGATTTAGCTTGGTGGAAAGGTGAGATTCAAAAAAACAGTTAATTTAGGCCATAGTCTAAAATAACTCACTATCAATGTATGACCAGTTAAATAAGTACTTGGAACATACTAAGTGCAGAATAGTGTCACAAATTTTCCGCCCAAAATCTTTTGCTGAAAAAAGTCCAATTCTCAATCCACGGTTGAGGGTATGGAGGACTCTCTAAGTTTTTAACATCTTTAAAACTTGATGGATACAATATGGCGCTGAAAACGTGACTTTTCGTTGGTTTAGTTTAGAGATACAGCACAGAAACAGGCCTTTCGTGCCGGCCCTTCGTGCTGACATTATCACTATCCTACTCGCACTAGGGACAATGTACAATTTTACCCAGCCAATTAATCTACAAGCCTGCATGTCTTTGGAGTGTGTGATGAAACTGGAGCACCCGGAGAAAACCCAAGTGGAGAACGTACAAACTCCATACAGACAGCAAGTATAGTCAGGATCGAACTCGGGTCGCTGGCACTGTAAAGCAGCAACTCTACAGCTGCGCCACCCACTCTTGTGTACTGTTTCAGTGTAATCTTACTATTCTTGCTTTCTTGTATTTAAGCATGATTCAGCCTAAGTATGAGATTTTTACTGAGCCAAATGCAAAAAAACATTTCACTGTACCAAGTTAAATGTGACCATAAAGTAGCAATGAACTAGAAATAGGTTTGATTTGAAATGATTCACGTTCCTTGTTTTAAATCCGAGGTTCAGCATGGCAGCCCGTCGTCAGTGGGATCGGCCAACAACGAGCATTCCTGTAATTCCCAAAAGATCATTAACGTACAACATAAACAATCTCAGGTATGATTTGCATGAAAATGTGCAGAGAAAATATATGAGGATGTTGCCAGGACTCGAGGGCCTGAACTATAGGGAGAGGTTGAGCAGGTTAGGACTTTAGAGTGCAGGAGGATGAGGGGTGATCTTGTAGAGGTGTATAAAATCTTGAGAGGAATAGATTGGGTAAACGGAGTATTGGAATTGGTTTAAGGTGAGGGGGGTAAGATACAATAGGAACCTGAGGGGTAACCTTTTAACACAAAAAATTGGTAGGTATGGAGCGAGCTGCCAGTGGAGGTAGTTGAGGCGTTTAATAAACAATTGGACAGGCACATGAATAGAACAGGTTTAGCGGGATATGGGCCAAATGCAGGCAGGTCGGACTAGCGTAGATGGGACTTGTTAGTTAGCATGGGCAGGTTAGGCCGAAGGGCCTGTTTCACGCTCTATGACTCTACAAAACCGGAACTCAATTTAATTTCAGTTTTGAGTTTATCAGTTTAAGAGTCAAGAGGGTTTAATTTTCATATGCTGCATCGGGTCAAAGCAATAAAGTTCTTGCTTGCTGCAGCTTTACAGGCATATTAGGGGTGGGGTAAGGGGCGCTGCACTGGCAGCAGCCTCTGTCTACAGCCTGTCTGTTACTTCTGCCTTTTTTATTATTTTTAGTTAGTCCAAAGTGTTGTGTTGGGGGAAACTTTAACTTCCCTATGTGGGGGAGGGGGGCCGGGTAAGGGGGAAACCGTTTCTCAGTCTCTTCCTGGCGGGGACGCGACTATTTCTCCGAGTCGCGTCCTCGCCCCCCACCTCGCGGCCTACCAGCTGGATCGGAGCGGCCTTTCCTGCCGGGGACCGGGAACCGGACCAGGGCTGCTACAGCGGCGGCGCAGCGCTGGAGTCACCGCGGAGCGGGCGATGCCTACCTGGGTCGCCGTTGGAGCTCCGGAGCGTTGGGCCGTTGCTCCAACATCGTGGAGCTCTGGTGCGGAGAGCTTCCAACGCGGGCGGCGCTGAACGGCATCGTGGAGTCCTGGGGCGCCTTGCAGAGGGTCTCCAGCAGCAGTCTCCACCCGGCGCGGCCTGCGGACTTTGGAAGCCGCAGACTCCGGTAGGAGGGGGCCGACTCTGTGTCCACGCCGCTGAGGACGTCCCGCAGCCCCGACGTCGGACTTTTAACACCCCGGCGTGCGGTCCTGAACATCGGGCCGCCCGTAGCGGCAACTGCGGAGGGCTTGGGGAGGCCCTGACCACGGGGAATAGTGGAGGAAGAGACTGACTTTGGTGCCTTCCCACACAGTGGGGAACTTTGATTCTGCTGTGTGGGGATGTTTTATGTCAAACCCTATAGTGTGTTGTGTCCTGTTGATTTTTATTGTATGGCTGTATGGAAATTCATTTCACTGTGCCATCAGGCACACGTGACAATTAAATCTATCTTGAATCTTGAATCTTAAAGGCAATCGCAGAACAAATAAATATTCAGTTATTCTAAGTAAACCAGCCCACAATTGTGCCATCCAAAATTCATAGTACAACCTTAGTACTTTGGTGCTGAGATAGGGTTGACGTTCGATAAAAGTGGAATTGTCAGAAATGCAATGGGACCCAGGGGAGGGATAAATTGGGTTTAGTTTGGCTCCATATCCCCATCATTTTCCCAACCCCCCCCATCCCAAAACATCTGGTGCAATCAATGACTTACCAACTTCTGCCTCGCCTCTCTTCACCCTTCCCTCACACTTCTATATATTCGCTGTCTTCACACCACACTCAGTTCTGATGCAGTCTCGACTTGAAAGTTGACCATCCCTTTTTATCTCCACAAGTGGTGCTCAACCTGCTGAAGTATCAGTTTTGAGCTTGGATATCTCGTTTTAATGTGCATAAAGACAAGATGTTGAATTTGGGCATGAACAAGTTGAGAGAGCAAAATAAGGAAAGGAAAATAAACTAAAGGCAGACAAATTTCCAGAACCTGATTGGATTAATTTGAGAATGGGGAGGAGAATGGAGAAGCCCAAGAAAATTGTCATGACATTGTTTTTGAGTAAAAGTATTTGCTATAGAAAAGAAGATTGAGCAGAACAATCATAATTACTAAAATAGGTCACAGCTGGGGTAATTACAACATTTGGAGAGGGTACAATGTGGAAATCATTAAATCAATAATCTGAAAAACTTCACATCAAATTTTTCCAAGGCAGGGTTGGAATTTAGATTTAGTTAATCAGCAATTTTAAGGAAAAGCCTTACTAACAACCTTCATAAACCTTACACTTAAATCCATCTGATCCACTAATGTCCTTCAGCGATGCATATCTGCCGCCCTTGTCCTGTCTGGTCTGTATGCGTCTCCAGGCCCACAAATCATCGACTGATTATTCTTTTCTGAGGTTCCTCGGGCATTCAAGGACAATTAAGGATGGGCAGTACATGCTGGCACAATTCCTGGACAATAATTTAAAACAAAATGCAAGTGAGTGCACAATCAAGGAGGCAATCAACATAGCTTGAGCTCTATCACCCAAGATAAACTTAACCGATTTCTGTAAGTGTGAGCTTAAAAAAAAACATTTAAAAGATTGGGAAGAGAAAAAAGTTTGGAGAAAATCACAGGGATGGAATGGTGGCGAGTAGGCCAATGAGAAGTTGGTGGCATACTTAAAGAAATAAAATCTAATTCGATACCTTGAAGAGAGGTGGAATTGGAGTTAAGGTCAGTTCTCTGATCTAAATGTATGTGGATTGCCGAGTACCACAGCCATCTATTTGCAGATCACAGTTGGTCATTGATTGTGTTGCTGACAAGAGGGTATTGCGCTCTCATTTCTGGACCAACATTGAAATATAGTAAATAATTCCAAAGACCATAGAAAGCAGAGAGCTGATGAAAAGTAGAGCAATTTGCAGATTCTTCTAAAAATGAATAAAAGCAAAGAAGATAGAATAACAATCACAATAGTGCCTTAAACATTACAAATAGCGAGGAAAACTGAAGAATGTACAGTAATAAAACAAGAGGGAAATAAAAAAAGACACACAAGTTTGAGATTGGAAGGATCAATTAGGGTGTGGCCCAAATATGTAGTCTTTCTGAATATACATCAAAATCATGTTGAATAAATTCCAAGTGCAATTTCTATTTTTGATATGTACGTTATGACCAAGGAATGAGGTTAAAGATAATGAGGATGGGAACCATATATACCAGCTACATGGGGATGTTAATTGTAGGGCCTTCCAGCGGGCATGATAAAATCCATCATATTTTGTTATAGGTAACTAAATCACATGACATTGAGAGCAGGAGACAAGAGAGACTGCATAAGCTGGCATCTGGAGCAGAAGCAAAATTGCCAACAAATGTTAATAGCTAGTTATACCTAACATCTACATCATTAATAGACATGGTGATGTTTATAAACATCAACAGAGATTTGTTTCTGTCACTGGTTGGTCACATGTTGCCCTTCTAAATGCTCGACTGCTATCCAATTTCTTCAACCTGGCACTCAGTCAGATTTCTCTCAAGATCAATGACCTGGTTTCAATTCCAGTGTCTATCACAATGCTGGCAGAATTCAGCAGGTCAAACAGCATCGGTGGGGGAAATGCAGTCGAATTGAAGGGTCTCAACCTTAAATGTTGACTGTCCATTTCTCTCCACAATTGCTGCCCAAAGCCGCTGAGTTCCTTCAGCATTTTGACTTTTACTGAAAGAAGGAATTGAAAGACAATCATTGATCTTGCGAGGAGATGGGCTGACTGCCGGATGTGGGATTTGGGACAATGATGAAACATTTGGATGGACAACATGTAACCCACCACAGTCAGCAACAATCTTTGTTACACATGTTCTCCATGTTTATTAATGCTGCAGATGTTGAGGTAGTAAAACACAGATGTCAACATTTACTGGTGATTCAAAGATGGGTTAATTGTGTGGAATGAGGATGGAAGCATTCCACTACAAAGATAAATTAGGAGAAAGGGTAAAAACTGGACAAATAGATTTTGGTGCAGGCAAATATAGGCAGCTAAAACTGAGTCTAGAGTATATTTTAATGGTAAAAAGATTGAAACAGTAGAGGTCCAAGGGGGTGGGGTGATGGTGGCTACTTTAGTAAGAAATGATGTCAACAGCATTAAATGCAACAAACACATTTTAGTAGAATAATGGAATACATATCAAAAGGATGGTAGTGTATGGGTATAGAAATTATGCTCCAGTTAAAACAAGGTTAAACCCAGTATGCACTCTGGGAATTTCTGAGTACCATTTCTTAAAAAGACTGGATTAACCTTGCAGAGATGGCATAGATTAATTTAAATGCCAGGTGTCAAATTACAAGGTGATATTGCACACACTGAGTTTGCATTTACTGGAATTTACAGCTGGAGAGGTGCTATGGTTGAACTTTTCAAGATAATGTAGGAGTCTGACAGAATTCCTGCCAGGATGACCAAGAGGTGTAAATTTTTTATTTTATTTTTAAAAGGTAGACAGATCATGCAGGAAGAAAATTCTGAAATATTTCTACCTAGAAAAATAACATTTTGGAACACTGACAAAAAGCAGTTAATATGATTTGGGATATTTTAATTAAAAATAGTAAATAAATTGATTTTTATTAACCTGGAGTGTAAAATTGTATTAAAGGAAATGGTTTGGTGTGTTTGCAGACAGACTTCACGTTGGAAAAGCTCACTGCTTTGGAAAGCAACAAAAATTCTGATCTGGAAAAGAAGGAAGGCCGGATCGATGATTTACTGCGGGTAAGGTTTTTCTATGTACAGCAATGCAGTTTGACATCACATAACACCTTTACACACTATGCAAGCTGACCTAAAACTGCAAAATGAAAACCATTTTCTACAGAATCTCAAAAGGGAGCCAAAATACAAAACACCTTTTGATTCCTGTTCACATTTCTCCATTTGACCCAATGCCAAACCACTTAAGGTAGACGGTAACTCAGCGGGACAGGCAGCATCTCTGGAGAGAAGGAATGGGTGACATTTCGGGTCGAGACCCTTCTTCAGACCATGTCAAACCACGTATGGCAAGCATGGACTCTGGATTAGAACACAAATCTGGCTGGTTCATATAGTCCAATGGTCTGCCATCTTGGGTGTTTAAAATGCAGCAATTTAATTTCTGATTCTGTATTAGGGTACAAGGTGAAGGGCACATTCCAAATTCTGTCTGTAGAGAGAGTAGCCTGAGGTGTAGTGCTTATACATATGAAATATGAGATAGCATTAATGCACAGATTATTGTCAAATTCAGCAGAACTCCGAATGCCTGGCATTGCTTCCTAGAAGGCAAAACCAAGTGGCAGCTTAAGCAACAGCAAGGCACCACTTGCAAATTAGCTCTATCTACTCCAAACACTTTTGAAAAATTGCCTTCTCGGGCCTGCTATGTACTCTCAGTCACCGAGCCTGATGTCAAAAGATCGTTCTTGAGTTTAAGCACTCGGAAAGTATCCGGCCCTGATGGTGTGCCTGGTCACGTTATTAAAACCTGCATGGACCAACAGGCTGCAGTATTTGCTGACATGTGCGACCTCTCTGTCGTCCTCTCAAACAGTGCATTCAAGCTTTTAACTGCCAACTCTGGGGGGGGATAAAATGTTCAAGATGTCTTTAACCTTCTTACAACTGACCCTAAACCTATGTCCTCTAGTTTTAGATATGTCTGCAATGGGGAAAAGTTTCCCATTATCTATTGATGCCTCTTATAATTTTTTATCGCTCCCTGGTCCCACCAGAAACCCCCTATTCCACGAAAACAAACTCAGTTTGCACAGTTCTCCCTTCAAAAGTGAATATTCTATTTCAAGCAGCATCTTGGTAAATTGCCTCTGCCAGTGCAATCACATCCCACCCATCATTGTGGTAACCAGGACTGTATGCAATCCTCCAACTGTGGCCTAACTAAATGTTTCATAAAGTTGCACCATAACCTCCATGCTTTTATATTCCATGCCCCAGCCATTGTTGGCAATAATGATGGATTGTTGCAAAAACGGAAATAAATTAAATAATTCCCCAAACAGGCCAGTGCTGCCTTAAGAAGAGCCAGGATTCTCAGCTGGCAATTGTAGCTATGCAAATTCAATAATGAATGACTCGGTGCAAGGACAAATCAGTTTTGTGCAGCCCTCAAAATATTCAACAATAGAAAGACATACCAGAGAGGTCAAAAGGGATGCCAATAGCACATTTATCTTCAGCATAGTTGGGTCAATTTGCCTCCAGGGTCAGAGGCTAGGCAATATGAAAGAATAACCCCTGATGTTTGAGAGGAGGATGAGGCGAGTTGAGGGGTAACTTTCTTTCAATTCTGGTGCCTACTTTGGTGCTGGATGATCTATCAAGTTATACACTTTTTGTAATGGTTTGCTAAATAAGTTCAAAGGGCGCCTAGAAATGGACAACATTGCTGTTGAGCTGCGATATCACAAGCCAGACCAGTATGTTAATTTGCTTCGCAGAATGACATTAGTGACAGTAACAACAATCAAATAATTTCCTGTCACATTAGTGATTGTAGATTTTATCCCAGAATGTTATTTAATCGATAGATGCATGGATATGGAGGGTTTAGAGGGATATGGACAAAACAAGGGAAAATGAGAAGAGATCATATTGGTCAACATGGACGAGTTGCACCAAAGGGTTTGTTTCTGTGCTATATGACCTTGTGATTCTCTGACTTGAAATTCTCAGCAGTTCATTCCTCTGAATTATTAGTGCAGTAACTTTAACCACTATGACAAACCATATATTTAAATTTAAGAATGCTGGAACTGCCCCGAGTTTATATCAATATGTGAATGGTAAAATTGAGCTGAGTTGTGGTTTATGGAGGCATTAAAGACTCATTATATTCTCTGCAGTCTGGATGTTCCATATTTAAAATTTTAAGCATCTGCTGCATTTTGCTCTTGGATTGCAATGTTCTTTATTTCCATCGGATGGCACTAGAGTCAAAGCTTTTCATCACTTCAAGTGCAATTAGAAATTATTGGTGTACAATGTTTTTAATGAACCTCTAAACTAAGTGGGACCCATTGGGTCCCATGTTCACATGGGAGGGCAGGTCACCCAATGCAATATTCTACCTCTCCACCAATTCCAATATTGGTGGCCAGTGGGGGGGTTTCTGGAGTGCTAGTATGGGCTGAAGGGGCTAGTATGGAAATTGTGGGTTGAATGGATTATTGGGCTGGCAGCTCAGTCACTCAGGCCTGGTGGGCTGGCAGCTCAGTCACTCAGGCCTGGTAGCCTGGCAGCTCAATCACTCAGGCCTGGTAGGCTGGCAGCTCAGTCACTCAGGGCTGGTGGGCTGGCATCTCAGTCAATCAGGGCTGGTGGGTTGGCAGCTCAGTCACTCAGGGCTGGTGGGCTGGCAGCTCAGTCACTCAGGGCTGGTGGGCTGGCAGTGCACTCACTCAATCATTCCTTCAAAATCCATTTCAAGCAGAGTGCAGGTGACCACATTCGATTTCATGGCATTTCAAGCAGAGTGCAGGCCAGCAAATTCAATTTCATGGCATTTCAAGCAGAGTGCAGGTTAGCAAATTCAATTTCATGGCATTTCAAGCAGAATGCAGGCATTGTCATTAAGGGCTAACAAATCATTTATTGCAAGTACATTGCAGACTCACAGTTCAGTTGATTCACAGCTTAGAATCACAGTTGTGGACTCTCCCTCACGATCTTCCAGAGGGACTGACTCGTGTCCAGGCATCCGGGGTTTTATAGTCCTTCCCCCCCCCCCCTCCGCAAGGGGCGTTACCTTCATCGTGGTGATTGTCAGGAGAGAGGACCAATCAGCTGATCTTTTTTAAAAAATCAAGATTTTTTAGACATAACTTTTTTATTTTTCACCAATCGGAAAAATCCTCGGGACTGCCTCAGAGGAGGAGGACTGAGTAAGATGGCCAAAAATCATAGCGATATATGGTAGTGGGTTTTTTTAATCAATATACAGCGCAGGCAGGAAGTGGTCAAGATGAGATTTTTAGTTATATAGATGACAGTAGATAAGGGTGGTTGGAACTTTGATGTGGGTGGCATTTTTTTTTTGTTTTTTTTGTTTCATTGCTGAATACTATTTTCTATGATTCCCAAATAAATGAAACGTGGATCGATAATCATGTTCCTTGCTAGTTAATTTCCTGTGGTTAACAATCAACCATTAATTATGCCTATCGTTCATGAAAGATCGCGTGTGGTGCTCCCTTTCAACTCTCCAGGAGGTGAAAGAGTAGATTTGTTTGTACCAGTTCATCCACCCAGTTGGATTTGGTTATTTGTTGAACAAAATAATAAATATACAATGGTTAGAATTGGCCTATGGACATCATGTCCCTCGGACATAATGGAAGGAAATCATTTAGCCCATCAGATCCTATTCCCCCTCCTTTCTCTGTACGCCTGCAAATACTTATCTCTCATGGTTGTCCATCAGTTGTCAATTAAAGAAACAACACTGACAAAAACAGAACCAAGAAGAAACTCCACAGTCATGGAGAGTTTACAAACTCCACATAAAACAACACAAGAAACAGCTGTGCCATCATGCAACCATGTGGGAAATATCTAGAATGAATTCTCAAGAAGTAGAGGGAATTTTTTTTTAAGTCGGCAACTAATCAAAACAGTTGTATATCTTGCATTTTAACTTCATTTGTGCTGGTTCCTGGTGTTGTACATAACTAATTTCATCACCTTTGCTGTCAATTTTGCATTAACTCTCCATCATTTCAGGATAGTTACCAATATCCCATACGCCTACAGACTACAACTATCTTGACCACGTCATCTCCTGTTCTATTTTCCCAGTTTCTGACTCCGTTTCTGACTCCGTAGCATCTATTCAGATGATGACATTTTCCACACCAGTGCTCCTGAGATATCTTTCAATCATGGCGTTCCCTTCACCACAGTTGGCAGTGTTCTTAACTCTCTGCTCTCTTCTGCCCTCATCCTAGCAGCTAGAACAAGAATGTAATTTACCTTGTTCTTATCTTCCACTTTCCAGTCTCTGCATTGAACAGATTATCCTCTAATTTCTGTGAACTTCAAAACGTTGTGACCACCAAATAGGCCTTACCTTCCATTCTTCTTTCAAATAATGTTTTCTCAACTTTTCCCAAAAAACACTACTGACTACAGGTGCACAACCTTTTATCCGAAAGCCTTGGGACCAGACACTTGTCGGATTTCGGACATTTTCGGATTTCCGAATGGAAGATCTTTAGCGTAACTTTTCCCTCCCCCCGAGAAAATTGTAAATCATTGCTAGTCAGTGGAGGGACTTTACTTGCCCTACCTGGTCGGCGATCCCAACATCGCGGATGGGGATATGTCCGGCACACCCCGGCAACTCTAAAATCCAGCGCAGGATTCAATGACCGCCGACTCCCAACATTTGCGGAACCTTTTGCCTTTCTTCGCACCCATCTTCGAATGAAGTAGCAAATCACTTGCCTTCCCATTTATTTGGTAGAGCTACAACCGGCGCCGCCCGCATGGCCACAGCGCTGTGGATGCATGATGTCCCCTCTCCGACCAGGTATTAAGAATTAAAGTTTACCCCTTCAACCCCCCCCCCCCCCCCCCTTCAATAAAAGCCTCCAAACTAACTGAACATTTAAGCAATTTTACAGTGATCAGGAGGCAGCCGCTACAGTCCACCTGGGAGGCCGGGTCAAGTTTGAAACGCGAGCTTTGGTGTGCAGTCCTGGGAAAAAAATCCGGTTTTCGGAGTTTTTTGGTTTCCGGAACACCGGATAAAAGGTTGTGCACCTGTACTTGCCTTATGATATATTCCCACACAACTAAACAGGATTCAATGACAAACCTTTTGCCTTTCTTCACACCATCTTCGAATGAAGTAGCAATCACTTGTCTTCCCATTTATTTGGTAGTCATATCATGATGTCCCCTGTATTAGAGAAATTAATTGCAGACCTCATTGCAGGACACTTTTGTGATCATTCCACCTGGGAGGCCCTGAGTTACTTGTCTGTCACTCTAATTCTACATCTCACTCTCGCTCTGCCTTTAGGCTTAAGCTGGAGCAGTGTAAGCACAAGGGACTTCATCTTATCTTTCGGCTGGGCACGTTGCAGCCCCCAGCACTCGGCATTGAAAGCACCAATTTCAGATAACTCCCCTGGTGCATGAAAGGTCATCAAGCTGCGATGTCAACTCATTCTTTTTACACGGTCTTGTTCTCTCCAGCAATCTCTTTCAGTACAGATTTCCAGGAACCACATTGTTTGTATTTTGCATTAGCGTTCTCTTTCCCCTGTCATTATTCATTTCCTATTTGCAGATCTCCAGACAAATCGCCTGGGGTTAAGCTGACCCAGGACCAACAAGTGTCTTTCAGTTTCTCTGGACTCCTTCCTAGCAAAGACAGTTTTATTTTTCCACCCTAACTCTTTTATCCTACTTAAAGCGTGCACCTTCCAACTTTTTCTGATTCTGATTTAAGATTATTCAACTGGGGGAATTATCTCTTCTTGCCCCCAGTCAGCAATGGTCTGATGCAGCAGGTCTTCACATGTTCCAACCATTGTTTATTCAGCAAGTCGGTGGTAAAATATCACATCATTTGGACATATTGATAGTTTAATTACATGGGGAGCTGCTGGCTATTTTCTGTTGTACCTCAATGTCTCAGATCTTCACGTATAACCAAGCATGTTCAAGTGCAATGGCTTGTTGAAGAGATTGTGAATGCATTTCACATTGAGCCTTCTGGATTTATTTGAATAATACAACTGACTCTATGAAAAGGCATTTTATTTTTTAAATTACGTGTGAGCTGTCATTCTGGTGGCTGGATCGCAGGATAATATTACCTGAGGTCTTTTCATAGCTCGGATATCACTTACTGTTTGAACCCAGAAAATTAAATATGACCAGGTAGGAACTGTGGTCCATGAGTCTGTGTAGCAATCTTGGTCTGCGATGGTATGGTCTTTTGTCTTTGGGTGGTGAATTAGAATTTTCGCTTTTTATTAATGGCAATTCAGTGTGAATGAACTGATACAGGGTTACTAGGGAAATTGATGAGGGTAAAGCAATGGATGTTGTCTATATGGACTTTAGTAAGGCCTTTGACAAGGTTCCTCATGGAAGGTTGGTTAAGAAGGTTCAATTGTTGTGTATTAATGCAGGAGTAGCAAGATGGATTCAACAGTGGCTGAATGGGAGATGCCAGAGAGTAATGGTGGATGGCTGTTTGTCAGGTTGGAGGTCGGTGACTAGTGGGGTGCCTCAGGGATCTGTGTTGGGTCCACTGTTGTTTGTCATGTACATCAATGATCTGGATGATGGTGTGGTAAATTGGATTAGTAAGTATGCAGATGATACTGAGATAGGTGGAGTTGTGGATAACGAAATAGATTTCCAAAGTCTACAGAGAGATTTAGGCCATTTGGAAGAATGGGCTGAAAGATGGCAGATGGAGTTTAATGCTGATAAGTGTGAGGTGCTACATCTTGGCAGGACAAATCAAAATAGGACGTACATGGTAAATGGTAGCGAATTGAGGAATGCAGTTGAACAGAGGGATCTAGGAATAACTGTGCATAGTTTCCTGAAGGTGGAATCTCATGTAGATAGGGTGGTAAAGAAAGCTTTTGGTGTGCTAGCCTTTATAAATCAGAGCATTGAGTATAGAAGTTGGGATGTAATGTTAAAATTGTACAAGGCATTGGTGAGACCAATTCTGGAGTGTGGTGTACAATTTTGGTCGCCCAATTATAGGAAGGATGTCAACAAAATAGAGAGAGTACAGAGGGGATTTACTAGAATGTTGCCTGGGTTTCAGCAACTAAGTTACAGAGAAAGGTTGAATAAGTTAGGTCTTTATTCTTTGGAGCGCAGAAGGTTAAGGGGGGACTTGATAGATGTCTTTAAAATGATGAGAGGGATAGACAGAGTTGACGTGGATAAGCTTTTCCCATTGAGAGTAGGGAAGATTCAAACAAGAGGACATGACTTTTGAATTAAGGGACAGAGTTTAGGGGTAACATGAGGGGGAACTTCTTTACTCAGAGAGTGGTAGCTGTGTGGAATGAGCTTCCAGTGAAAGTGGCGGAGGCAGGTTCGATTTTATAATTTAAAAATAAATTGGATAGGTATGTGGATGGGAAAGGAATGGAGGGTTATGGTCTGAGTGCAGGTAGATGGGACTAGGAACTGTGTTCGGCAAGGACTTGTAGGGCCGAGATGGACTGTTTCCGTACTGTAATTGTTATATGGTTATATAGGGGAAAATCAACCAAGAGTTCTGCCATTGATGGTTAAATGTAAAGCTGTACTCAACAGTGCATGCTCTGTGCAAAGGTATTGCGAGTTTGACCTTGGTGTCCAAGTAAAATAATTATCAATGTTTTCTGGCTGGCTGGTCTGAACAATTGATGAGATTCCAAGGTGCTGCGATTAGTGCTCACTGACTGAATTGGCAGTTCAAGGAAAGAGATTTTAGGAAGCAATCCTGTTTGCAGAATACTTGAAAATGGTGGTGTTAGTTTCCCCCACTGCCTTTTGTCTGTCAGAAAGGCCGTTCAATCCATTTATCAGACTTTGGTTAAGGTGGAATGGCTGTATGTTAAACATGTGGCACCCATATGCAGCATCCCACACAAATGTGTTGCTTTGAAGGATGAGTTAGCCCCGTTGCTACTGTAACCAAAAACTCTCATTAATTTGGCTTGGGTGGAGTTTCACACTTGGTCAATGATTTAAAGTTGCTGCTTGTTTTACGGATGCAAAAAGAAAACTGGTCCACTGTCTGATGCAAGTTCCTGAGGAGTGTGTGTGTGTTCTGGAATTGACGGAACAAGATTAATCAGGCAATCTAAATTTAGGACAGCTGTCAACTTGTGCTGGAAATCAATGGGCACAAAGGGGTGACAGTGTTGTAAATGTAATAGTCACGGGCTTACAAATGCAAAACTAAGTTTGTTTAGCAACCCAAACCTGCTGTTTTGAACTTTTGAAAGGAACACTTTTAAGCGTGGAATGAGAACAGGCTGCAATTCAAAGGGTGATCTGTTGTGGGCTTAAAGGAAGCAGTCAGGAATATATGTAAAGTATTCTAGTGATGCAGGATTACAGAGCAAGGGGCTGTACCTCCTAGCATTCTGTTGATTATGACGAATAATCCTGACAACCACTTCAGTGTTTGTAGTAATTTACGGAAATGGAACAATCTGAAGTTTGGGCAGATGCAAGGCCAGTAACAGTTGGAGAATTGAATATGCACATGAATTGTGAACTGAGTAACATGCACTCTGCCCATGAACCTTGGGATCTGAGCTATGGGGCACGGTTCTTGCTGGTTAAATTCCTGTTATAATCAAAGCACCACACATTGACATGGGCGTTGGGTATCTGGTTTAAATAAAAAGTAAACAGAATATTTTCATATTCTGATGGTTTGACTGTTTTTGTTTGGTGTGGATCTTTAGGGCATATTTTTTGGTTAAGATCCATAGGATATTATGCCACAAACTAAGCTGCAGAAACATCAGTGTGCTTGCTATAGCTCTGTGAACAATGCATGGAACAGAAGTCACCAAGTGGTGTTAAGGAACTTCTGCAATTGCAGTTAGGAAGGGATTAAATGGATGATTGTCAGATTGTTTTCATTGGTATATGTGCTGTTAACATTTGTACTCTATACCTTAACTTTAATAATCTAGGCCAGTGATATTGAAAGGCAACATTTTTTTCCCTCTACTTTTTCAGCAACCATATTACCATATCTCACCTTTTTAATACAGCAATTCATGATGATTTTGTTTTGTTATTAAATCAAATTCCAGGGTGGCAATAAATCCTCTTGCAATTTTTTGTTGTTAATGCAGCAGTGGCTCATTGATTTTATTTGTGTTTCAGGCAAATTGTGACTTAAGAAGACAAATAGATGAACAACAAAAAATGCTCGAACGATACAAAGAACGGTTAAATAAATGTGTGACAATGAGTAAAAAGCTGCTAATAGAAAAGGTACTTGCATACATATATTGTACTCGTATGTAGGAGAATAATTGAGGAAACATTTTCACTACCATGTACAACAGACCTAGTCCGAGTGCTGCTCTAGGATTGGCAAGAACAACTTCATGCTCTGGAAATGGAAGGAGATTTGAAAATAAAACCCATCTGAATAGAAAGAGGGAGAGACTAATTGAAAGTGCTCCCTGAATCAGTTAACCACGAATCCTTTATCCAAGCAATCCAAAACCAGTTTATGAATTAGGTAATACTGGAGCAGAAGCTAAATTCTTATTTTCTATGATTCATAGTTTCAAGACGTTAAATTATTTAAATTGATATTTTGCATCTGGCTTCTCCATGATGAATATGAAGAATCTAATAGAATTGGAGGCAATATAGACGACATCCATCTACCTCATTCTGGGGATGAGAGAATTGTTCTATCAAGGGAGGCTGGACACAAGATCACAAGAAAATAGGAGGAGGGGGAAACAGCGATCAGCAAGTCTGCAAGCTTATGCCATGATTCCGTGGGGTCTTGGCTGAATCACTCTGCTCTCAACTCCACTTCAGTGCTGGTTCCCCGTAACCCCCAATTCCTTTATCTAAAATATATCTAATAATCTTGCTACCAGCAACCTTGTACAGCAGAAATTCCAAAGATTCACTGGTCTTAGAGGAGAAATTTCTACAAATTTTGGTTTTCAATGGCTGGCGCTGTATTTTGTAGCTTTGTCCCATGGTTCATGACTCTCCTAGTAGTGAAAACGTCTCACCATTTCTCACCTCCTTAAGTGGTCACCCCTCATTTTTCTAAACGCCAAGGAATACAGATCCAAACTGACTAGCCTCACTTTGCAAATAATTAGTGTGGTGAATCTCCTTATACTACTCTTTAGTGGGGGATGAGAACTGCGCAGTATTCTAGGAATGGCCTCGCCAATACACTCTGCAACTGTAACAAAACCATCTACTCTTAAACTCCAATCCCTTTGTAATAAAGACTGTCATGTCATTGTGTGTTTTAAATATTTATTGAACCTGCTACCAAGTGTTTTGAGCTGCGAGCAATAGAACAGCTAGATCCCTCTGATCTTCACTCATTTACATCTCTCCATTCAGATGCCCTTTTGATTCATCCTACCAAAGTGCATGACCTCGCACTTCCCCACATTAAACAGTGTGGAAACAGGCCCTTCGGTCCAACTTGCGTACACCGGCCAACAATATCCCAGCTACCCTAGGTCCCACTTGCCTCCGCTTTTGGTCCATACCCTCCAAACCTATCCAATCCATGTCCCTGTCTAACTGTTTCTGAAACGAGTTGGGATAGTCCCAGCCTCGACTACCTCCTCTTGCAGCTTGATCCATAGACCCACCACACTTTGTGTGAAAAAGTTATCCCCCGGATTCCTATTAAATCTTTTCCACTTCAGCTTGAACCAATGTCCTCTGGTCCTCGATTCCTCTAGTCTGGGCAAAAACAATCTGCATCTACCCGATCTATTCCTCTCATGATTTTGTATACCTCTATAAGATCTCCCTTCATCCGCCAGCGCTCCATGGAATAGAGACCCAGTCTACTCAACCTCTCCCTATAGCTCACACCCTCTAGTCCTGGTAACATCCTCTGAAATGTTTTCTGAACCCTTTCAAGCTTGACAATATCTTTCCTACAACATGGTGCCCAGAACGGAACACAATATTCTAAATGCGGTCTCACCAACGTCTTATACATGACCTCCCAACTTCTATACTCAATACTCTGACTGATGATGGACAAGATGTCAAAAAGCCTTTTTGACCACCTTATCTACCTGTGACTCGACCTTCAAGGAACCATGCACCTTTATTCCTAGATCCCTCTGCTCTACATCACTACCCAGAGGCCTACCATTTACTGTGTAGGTCCTGCCCTTGTTCGACGTCCCAAAATGCCACACCTCACACTTCTCCATATTATATTCCATCAACCATTCCTCCGCCCACCTGGCCAATCGATCCAGACCCTGCTGCAATTGTTCACAACTATCTTCACTATCTGCAAAACCACTCACTTTTGTATCATCAGTAAACTTGCAAATCTTGCCCTGAATGTTCTCATCCAAATCGTTGATGCAGATGACAAAACGGAAATGGGCCCAGGCACACCACTCGTCACAGGCCTCCAGTCGGGGAAGCAACCTTCCACCATTCCTTCCATGGAGCCAATTTGCTATCCATTCAGCTATCTCTCCTTGGATCCCATGCGATCTGACCTTCCAGAGCAGCCTACCTTGCAGAACCTTGTCGAATGCCTTACTGAACTCCATGTACACAACATCTACAGCTCTGCCCTCATCAACCTTTTTGGTTATGTCTTCAAAAAAAATCAATCAGACTGTCCCTAATCCGCCCTTGCCCATC
Organism: Leucoraja erinaceus; assembly: GCF_028641065.1. NCBI lineage: Eukaryota > Metazoa > Chordata > Chondrichthyes > Rajiformes > Rajidae > Leucoraja > Leucoraja erinaceus. Next base: position 12,143,144 of record NC_073403.1, read on the forward strand.
CAAATGCCTGTATATCCTATCTCTCAGAATGCTCTCCAGTAACTTACCAACTACACATGTTAAACTCACCGACCTTTCGTTCCCAGCATTTTCCCTTCTTGAAAAGAGGCACAACGTTTGCCACCATCCAGTCTTCCGGCACCTCTCCTGTATTTAAGGACGACTCATAAATTTCAACCAGGGCTCCCGCAATTTCCTCTCTAGTTTCCCGCAATGTTCTCGGATATATCTGATCAGGCCCTGGAGATTTGTCTACCTTCAAACACGACAGTACCTTCAGTACTTCCTCGGCCGTAACCCTGACTGCTCTCATGCCACTTCCAGTGACTGCTCTAATTTCCTCCATCCTGCTGTCTTTCTCCTTGGTGAATACGGAGAAGAAACACTTATTTAGGACCTTATCCATCTCCTGTGGCTCCACACACAGGTGACCGCTTTGATTCCTGAGAGGTCCCACTCTCTCTCTCTCTAGTTACCCTTTTCCCCCTTATAAAATTTTTTGGGATTGTCCTTAATGCTACTCGCCGGAGCTATCTCCTGGACCCTTTTTGCCCTTCTGATTTCCTTTTTTAGTTTACTCCTTAGTTCCCGAAACTCCTCCAGGGATGCACTTGATCCGAGCTGCACTTGACTGATCTCATCTGTATTTCCTGTTGTTGCCCAGGAATGTTATTCATTCCAAACCCTAAATTAGAATGAAAGGGGATTTAAATGGTAAATATTTTTATTAACCTGTGTTTGTTCTCATTCAGTCTAAACAAGAAAAACTTGCATGTCGAGACAAAAGTATGCAGGACCGATTGCGACTAGGACACTTCACTACAGTCCGGCATGGAGCCTCCTTCACCGAGCAATGGACAGATGGTTATGCGTTTCAGAATCTTATTAAGTAAGTGTTAGATGTTGTAAGTTCTGAGCAGTCAGTAGTGTGAATTAAATCAGTGCCATTCATTACTAGCACACAAGTGCTTTCATCTTTTCCCACCTGGATTAAACCAAAACTACATTAAAAAGTGATAAACTGCTGGAGTAACTCTGGGATCAGACAGCAGCTCTGGATTATGATTTTTTTTTTTTGTACACCAGCATCTGTAGATCCTTGTGTCTCCATGATCTACAACATGTTAGTTTACTGCTCTGGCAGTGGATGTTTATTGTACCTGAAGCCATTTCATCATCGGACGTACACGTCCACCACTGATTATGTGGCAACCGATGGTCGGGCGCTTCCTTTAATCTGGACAAAATTGCGATAGCGCACTTGAAATTCCCCCAGAAATCCCCCCCTGGAAATGGAGCACCTAGGCTGAGTAAGGCAGCTGATCTCGGCTTCACCTCCGTGCTGATCAGCCGGTCTGATTTTCCTCCTGGGGCTCTGGAACTCTGGCCTAGCCAAAGCCAGCAGATCCGTTCTCGTAGCCGACTTCCACGGCCAATCAGCGGGTCAAATTTGTCCCCTCTGGCTGAGGCTCCAGCCCAGCCGGAGCCAGCATATCGGTACCCATAGCTGTCTTCCAAGACATATCGGTACCCATAGCTGTCTTCCAAGACCAAATTTGTGGGCCAGTATCTTGATGTAGGTGCTTCTGTAAACCAGCTCACCATTAGTTAGCCCTATTGTCTGGAAAAATGTTACGAGTAACATCATCTTCATTGCACTTTCATTTTATTTAGCCTTTGTCAGCAACGCTTACACTGCACCAGAAGTTGAGACTCAATTTTAGATTTTCAGTATGTATGTAAATTACCACTCACTCAGTAAACAAGTGCTTAGTTAATGGAAGCAGAATAATGTAACTTATCAAAGGTAACCACAAGAATGAAGAGATGATGGAGAATTTTAGGGCGGGGTGGAAACATAAAACAGGTAAAAACTGGATTCCTGCCTCTATTTCACTTCATATTACTGAAGATTATAATGTTAAAGGAAGCATCATCTGCTGATTTTATTTAATATGGATTTTCAAATGGAAACCATTGTGCATGGAAACTCCAAATTATCTGACAGATAACCGTGTAGATGCTCAATGATCATGTGATGTGTGTGCAGTCATTGTGCCGTATGTGTGGTAAGTTGAGAGCAGGGTGGTGTGGTATAGTTATATGGGTGTTCAGTCGTGAGTGATTGAGAGTGTACAATGTCATTGTATGAATGCTATATCCATGTATGAATTGCTTGTAGCCATGTGGCATATTACCGTGCGTTTGCGTTTTAAAGTTGCTGTTGCATTTCATATGTCCAATCTTAAATATTTTCTTGTGTGCTCCAGTTTCACCAGAACATTCAGTAAACCTTTCCCCTGAACTTCTGCCACAAGATCTAATGCACCCCTTTTAAAGCTTTGTAATTTTTGAACAGACAGCAAGAGCGGATAAATACGCAGCGGGAGGAAATTGAGCGACAGAGGAAGCTGCTAGCAAAACGAAAACCTGCAGCCATGTGTCAGATGCCACCTACAAATAATGAACAGAAACAGAGGAAAAATAAAGCAAATGGAGCAGAAAATGAAACGTGAGTTAGGTTACATGCAAATTTTAAATGAATTTCCGCTGTGCAGTCAATTTTTAGTGACCTATTAATGCCACTATTTAATTTGCCTCTTTATATATTCATTCATTTGATGGTAATACCATTGACACCACCAACTTTTATTTTCCATCCCTAATTTACCCACTTTGAACTAAGTAAGTCATTTCAGAGGACGGCAGTGTTTTAGAGTTGCATTTAGATTAGAACGATAAGGTAATTTTCCTCCCTTTCAAAATAAAAGAATGTTTGGAAAGCAACTGGATTTTGTGTTGCAAAAATCTGTTAATTTATTGGTCACTGTTTTCGATGTTATCTTTTTATTCCAGATTTGTTTGAATTCAAATTCCCCAGCTGTTATAATGTAGAAGAGGGCTTTGATTACTGTTTTTCCACCCATAATTTAAGGTGCTCTAACTACATTCAGAGAGTTCACGCTATTCTGATACCTCAGAATAAACATGATAAATAACAGGATTCCTTGTTATTCGACAATTGAATAGTAATTAAGTTGCTTAACCTTCTAGCCTGACTGAAACCGGTTTACTTTTTTTTGTTTGGAGGTAATGCCAGGAGGAAGTGTCTTTAACAACCTCTGCAATCTTCCATGGTGTTTCATAGGCCCTGAAGAATATAGCATTGCAGTTTTGATTTAATATTTAATTGGCCTATTTGTGGTTCGTTCACCCATGAAACCCAGCTGATGGACAAGGGTTTGACAATAACATGGAGTCACCCTAAGCCCTGTCCATTTCCATTTTGCAAGCCTTCAGTGTTCAGTGCATCATTTGGAATTAAGCCATCTCTTTCCATTGGCAATAACTGGTATTCTAGCAGCTCTCGCGGGCTTTAATAGAGCCCTTCAATCTGTTAGTTTATTTTTAATGGATCCATGATCACATTGCAAGATGCATCACTGAACCTGTGACGATCATGAAATGGATACCTCAATGTTTCTTTAAACCTTGAACTAGAAGGTGAACAGAGTATTCCATTCAAAAGTCTCAAGATTGTGCCCTAACCACTGATGCAGAAATGTGATACTGATAATCTATTTGTCTTTTTGTCTTGTAGGTTAACTTTAGCAGAATATCATGAACAGGAAGAAATCTTCAAACTAAGATTAGGACATTTAAAAAAGGTTTGTTTAGCCATCGTCTGGGTCTGGAGGTTCATGATGTCCTAATCCAGGATACATAAGGGAGTCTCAGCTTCAAAGTTGGATTCAAACAGTTATTTGTGGAGAGACAAACAAGGTTAATGTCTCGGGTCAATGACCTTTCATCGTTAACTGTTTCTGTCTCCGCGGATGCTGCCTGACTATTTCCAGAATTTCCTATTTTATTCTGGAATTCCAGCAGCTACAATATTTTGCTATTCAACCAGTTTGTGTTCTGTGTAGATAATTACAAACCTTCATCTCTTTGTGTCCTAAAGATGTAAATGCTTGCTCGAGTGTGGATGTATTCCTGCTCACATTATCTCTGACACTTGAGCCTAAATAATGAGTGTAATCAGTAATATAGCTAATCTTGTTCCCGTCTTAACTTCTGCCCATATGCATATTTTCCAGAACACCTAATAAATTGCTGCACTGCTGCTGGTGCTTGAGGCAAATGCTGCCATTAAAGTGAAGGTTCGGGCATTAAAGGGGAGGGTCAGGGAAAAAGCAATTTTCACAGTTCCGTCTGGGTCAGTGCGTTGTTTTAACTTAAATTTAAAATGGGTTATACAGACAACCTTTTGTGGTCTGAGGCAACTTGCACTTGCCTCAAGGTTTAATGTTTGTGTGTAAATGGGCTATTTGCTAAACAACTGCAGGCAGGATATTTTGAAGGATGCACAGATTAGAAGAGTAGGCGATATTGCCCTTCACAAAGGCTTCACTGTTCAGTAAGATCAACTAAACTTCTAAATCAACTCCACCATCTGTTCTGTCCCCAAACCCATCTTCTCTGGCTGCCCTTTTCATATAGATTCAAACAAGTAATTATTTGCAAGTGTCAGTCTGAAGGAGGCATCTATAGTCGACCGTAAAAAAATGCCGTTACATCTGACTCTCCGTAGTTGCCATCGAGTCATTTGCAATCAACAATTTGTAAAATGTATATGGCTGTATCTTAAAACAAATTTATAATCCCTTTCAAATTATTTGTAAATTTTAACAGGCAATTTTTAACACAATTAATTTTGTCCTTGCTGATTGTTGTTTTAAATGCTGTCTCCTTTACGTTAAGGTTTAGAGGGGTATGGGCCAAAAGTGGGCAGGTGGGATGAGCGTAGATGGGGAATTTTGGTTGGCATGGGCAAGTAGGGCGGAAGAACCTTTTACCGTGCTGAATTTCTCCAAGTACAGTGTCCATTGTTCTAAAGACATTGCATTGTTTGCTTAACCTGCATTTACTGATTTTATTTTTCGTTTCTGCAGGAAGAGGCAGAGATACAGGCAGAGCTAGAGCGATTAGAAAGAGTACGCAATTTACACATAAGGGAACTGAAAAGGATACACAATGAAGATAATTCACAGTAAGTTATCAGTGTTTCTTCAACCTTTTATGTATGCCTTTGTTAAAGTATAACTTTCTTGTTGTTTACGATACAAATTCTGAGAAAGGCACCCTACCGGTTGACAAGAATGTTATGTCTTTGTATTGAACCATGTGAAATTTGAATGAGATTTCTATCTAATATAAATCTTTTTATCCCCAAACATACATAAGCACCTTTTATCTTCAATTCCTTTTTAAACGTAAGGAATTGAAATGCCATCCTTGCCTCTCCAAACTGATCAACATCCACTCCAAAAGGTTGTGGGAATTTGTGGTAATGTGTTATATTTAAACTTGTAAGATGATAATGTGTGCTCTCCAGTATGATGTCATATTTATTAACTGAAGATGAAAGTTATTAACTTCAGATTGCTAAACCAGCAGCCATTTGAACCTTGACAAATGCATATTTAGCATGCCACATGAATATGAAAATATTTGTTCATGCAATTTCAACCACAAATATCTGTTGTATACATATCTGAAAGTGTTCTTGTTGCAGATTTAAAGATCACCCCATGTTAAACGACAGATATTTGCTATTACACCTTTTGGGAAGAGGAGGTTTTAGTGAAGTGTACAAGGTAAGCTCGTTTGATAAATAAATGCACAAAGTATGAAATATTGTGGGAGGGTAAAAATGTTTTCCATTTCAAACAACTGTACAACACATATTTCATTTATTTATATGGAAACTACAAATTGAGGGTAGATATCTGTTGTAGACTTACTCAACTGCAGACCTGACTGAGATCAGCCAAACACATTTCATGCAAGTCCATTTGGCCAGGACGTTTGATTCTATCCTTTTTATTTGATGTGATTTAACCATTTTTGCCACAGTTATAATTTTAGCAGACAGGTTCCTCTTTTCATTGATAGCTGAGCATTGGTTTCATAATGATAATGGGAGTGTGATTTGTAGCAGGTTGGTGTGCTAAACAGATCATCGCTCTCCCAGTATACTGCCTTGCTTATTGTATCTCCCTCCATTGGTCAGGTGAGAACAAAGCTTTTGTGCTATTCAGGGCATTTGAAAAATATTCTATTGTCACCAGTAGACTGACACCCCAAATATAAGGCTACATGTGGAATTTTTAGTTTTGGCAATTTAAACGAGGTTAATTATTAACTATAATTTCAGTTATTTTACTGTATTTTAAGGGAAAGAATAGAAGCAAGTAGTTGGAAATGGAAATCGGCTTTCTAATGCTAAACTGCATTAAGAATAGGTGCCTTTTCTCAAGGCTCTCATGACGAACTGCAGTGTCTATACATGAGAGGTTGTGCTGTGAACCTAGCTCACTTCAAAGAGCCTTTTTGGAAATTTGCAAAAATGTGCTACAGATCAGGTACTGCCAGACACACTAAAACAATAGGAAGAGGGCATATAATCCAGGCTATTTCCAATGGGTTTAAGATTGTTCAAACAAACATCCGTGAATGACCAGCAACTGGAACAAATCACACAGCTGAAGAGAAGTCAGTGGATTTAAAAGACTATAGAGTAGTGCAGAGAGGATTTTGTGGGAGGGGAAACATATTTCTTTCACGTGGCAAAGAGCCTAACCCAAGTAAGCAGTCATTTCACTCATTTCTGTGTGGTGAGAATTTTAAAGTGTCTTAAATACTGCATCAAGATTTACTGTTGATGTAATTTCTTCAAGTTTTGCCAGTTAAAAATAAAAATAAACTCTGCTTTAAAACCTTTTCAATAGGCATTCGACTTACAAGAACAGAGATACGTAGCAGTGAAAATACACCAGTTAAATAAAACCTGGAGGGAGGAAAAGAAGGAGAATTACCACAAGTAAGTACTAGCCTGAGTTTACATTAGAATTCTGATGCTATCCAAACGTCACCAGTGATTTTTCGACTAATATTTTTAGGAGGGCTGCTGCCTGAGCTTTTTTTGATCATGTGTAACCCAAAGATGAACTGGTTGGTAGGTTAACCAGCCACAGTAAATTGCCCCTCAAGTATTGCTGAATGGCAGAGGTGGAGGGGTTTGATGGGAATATGGAAAGAACAAAATAGGAGCATGATGGATGGCGTGGACTTAGTGGGCTGAATGGCCTGCTTCTCTGCTCTCGATATTTCTAAAAGGAGATTCTAAAAGGAAAGTTGATCCAAAAAAATCCTTTTCTAAACAGCATCCACACGCAGCAATGTGATGCAAACATATAATCTGTTTAAGATCATCACTTAACTCTCCTCCACATCTCCCCATGCTGCTATTTCCCACTCTTCTGGTACCATCTGTCACCAGCCCTCCTTATTTACATTCATTCATGATCATCTTGTCTTATCAGATTCCAGAATCTGCTGCCTTTTTCTTCACATCATCTCTCAGCCTCTGCTCCTATTTCCACCCTTCGCTTCCCCTACCTGACTTTTACTTGCCAATCAAACCCTCCTTATCCCTCCATCAATTGCTTACTAGATTTTTCCCATCCTTCTGCCTTATCACTATACTAACCACTTCCCCTCTACTCTATTAGTTCTGATGAAGCATCCCAACCCGAAATGTTGACTATTCGTTTTCCTTCACAGATGCTGAACTACTGAGTTTTACAGCAACTCTTTTTCTTTGCTCCAACAACTCCAGGACTCTATTGTGTCTCATCTGTTTTAGACTATTGCCTGAGTAAATCAAAGAACTGTCTTTTCAACAGCTCTGTGGAATCTATTATATCCATGAGAATGCGGGCAGGCTGTTGCTTTCATGTCTCATCAGAAAACCATCATTGCTGATTGTGTGGCAATGTCAGTATTCCAGTACTGCATTGGATTATCGCTGATTAAGTCTTCAAATTTCTAAGTACAATCTGAAACTACAATCTTTTCACTCTGGCACGAATGTTACGAGTGAGCAACTGAAAAAGGAGAATTAAAATTACAAGTCACATCCCATTAAAAGTTACAGATTGTATGGTTTTGATTGTAGTTCTTACACTTGCTGTATACTTATTGCCATTCAGATGATGAAAGTGACTTTTTGGCTCTCGGCACAAATAAAAGATATCACTGATTTTGCAAATCATTATGATTCATTATACAAAAACCTCTATCAAAAAGGTTATTCTATTCCTTTGTGCTATGTCGGGGTTCCCAAAGGTTTACATGAACCAGTTACTCATATTGATTCTTTGGATTTGCACAGTGACATATTTGCTTTGCCTGCTTCCCACTTTCACAGTTAAGAGAGCAAAAGAATTAAACCGTCAGATATTGAATACAGCTCACAATCTCAGGATATTCCAAAGGCAATTTTTTAAAGAATGCCTGGCTTTATAATGAGGGAATTTATCTGGTTTCGGATAGTTCTTGGAGTGCACTTCATTAATTTTTTTAACTTTATATTACATTATGCTCCTGGGAAGAAATTTGAGCTTGGAACATTCTGAATGCAATGGCTTATTCGCAAACAAAACGGGAGGTGATTATGGTACAGGCAACCCCCACATTATGGTGGTTTGGTAACAGAAAGTGAACCGTAGAAAATTCACAAATTTGAGTCATGAAATAAAATTTGCTCTCATAAAATTTGTGAAACAAAGTAAGTACAAAATTTAGATTGAGATACACGGAACTGTTTGGGGGGGAAAAAAATCTTCAACACTCATTTCTTCATGCAAGTGTGGATGATGCAGCTTTGTATTATGGGAAATGGCGAAATGGGCAGTTTTCTGAGAATGCCCCCACACCAACCACTTCGCCCTCCTGCATTGATTACAGACAAACCTTTGGATTGTCTGTAATCAATTGCTGATTTCTAGAAAATAACAGTATATCTTCAATTCAATCACAATCATATATTGTGATATGTGTTGCAGTTTAATTTCTACAACATAACTTTAGTCCCCCAGGTTCAGCCAATTAAATTCAAAGCGGGTTTATGAGTTGGTAGTTATTAAGGGATAGAATGATTCTTCGAGCATATCATTTTAATTATTACTTGAGCATAATGTGTCTCCAATTTTATTTATTTAGGCTTGTGGTCTCTTCGATTCTGCATTATTTTGCTACTGCAGAAAAAAGTTTTGGTTGAAGCACCAAGAGGCACATAAAATACTTGAATTATTTCCTGCCACCAGCTGTTAATCTGTTAAGAGCAGCAAAATAAATTAGATTTATGGTCTTTAGAGTTTCGACGAATGAGGGATAATCTTGAAACCTTAGGAGATCCTGAGGGGTCTTGACAAGGTAGATGTCAAGATGTTTCCACTAACTGGATAATCTGAAACAAGGGAACATAGTTGCAAGAATATGGAGCAGTTATGCAAAACTGAGGAATCTTGAAATTTCTTACGGATGGTTATAAATCTTTTCAAAAGTACTATCATTAATCTATTTTTAGAAAAATTATAATGAATTCTGAAACAAAAACAGAAATGCTGGGGAACAACCAATTTGAGGAAGGGTCCCTGACCTGAAACATTGACTGGTTTTTCTTTCCACAGACTGGTCGACTGGCTGAGTTCTTCCAGGATTTCTGTTCTTGTTTCAGATTTGCAACAACTACAGTTTTGTTTGTTTCCCATGCAATGACTGCTGTTATATGGACATCTGAAGTCTTGGTAAAACAAAATCACATCTGGCTGGTGATTAGATTGATGCTTTAATTGATCATTTACTTGCTTTGCTATCCATTCATTCGAGCCAAAATGGGAGCAGTTCTAGGTCAAAAGCTCTTTAGCAGTACACATTGATCATCATACTTGTATCAAATGCACCAAGTATTTCTGCTGCCATTACCTTTTAGCATAGTCATATCTAGATCACCCAACTCTTGGATAAGATTTTTATTTCTCAAACCTTATTACCAATTCCTTTAGACATTGGTTTTTCATCTGTCAAATGGGTCCTTCCCTTTCACTTGATTGAGACCTCTTAGAATTATCTTCATGTATTTTTTAATTATCTTCATGTCTTTAAAATACTCCATAAATTGGCCAAATCCAACCACATTGTAGGCACTGCCTTCAAATTGCTGTCACACAACTCCACTTTCATTTCACCCAGGCTTATTCTCTAAATCTATTGATGTCGACCTTTATCGTGCGGGATTTGCTGTATGATGATTACATAAGTCCTCGTGTAGATATTTTATGAACACTAGGTCTTTAAAACCTTTTAAATCATCATTAGCAATGTTAAACCTGCACAATTCACATTATTTTTCACTTCACCTAAGATTTCTCCACTTTTATTTGTTACATTTTGGGTATGTGCACGCTTTGGAAGAATTAAATTATAGAGATTATCTCTTGTTTCTTGATGCATAAAACATCTTAATACTGTTCAGAGAAGGTTAATTGTCTCATTATTAGATTTGTTAAATTTTACTACAGCAGTCTGAGCTGGTTGTCTAATGTTGCTGATTTTGTTTTCAGACATGCCTGCAGAGAATATAGGATTCACAAAGAATTGGATCACCCCAGAATAGTCCGACTCTACGATTACTTCTCATTAGATACAGACTCGTAAGTTTCTGTCTTCATTTAGAGTGAGATTTTGTATGTCTGTAGAATAAGATTGTCCTGCAGCCCATTGAAGTGTAGGGGCACTGACACTGCTTAGTCTGGGCTTCACTCACTGTTAGAATTGCATGCTGATGTTGAATATTCCAAATTAATTCAGAGTTTCATAATGCTTATAACAGCATGAATCACAAAAATATGAGGATGGGAAAAAAATATTAGCTGACACAATGTTTTAATCAGCTTTAAATCTTTTATTGCCGCGGTTAACTAATGGTTGTAAAAGTACAAGTTGCCCTACTTGCATGTTGAAGTCAAAACTATCTGCTGTAAGTATCCTTTACAAAAGGTTAGCAAAGGTTGCACAGTTTGTTGCATTTCAGAAGTGAATGATTGAGTTGGGTGTTATTGCACGCTTACTGGGGTACAGTGAAAGTGACAAACTTTTGTAGCGTGCTGACCATTCAGCAGAAAGACAATACATGATTACAATCGAGCCACCCACAATGTACAGATACATAATGAAAGGAATAACGTTCAGTGCAAGATTAATGCGGAGGCTCTCCAATGAGTAAAATAGTAGCTCAGGACTAGTTGATATAAGTAATATAAAGTGCATAAAATAATAGTTACATAAAGTGCTCGCTGTAAAGGGGCTTGGGAGAACATCCAGGTAGAGTGAGCACTAAACCAGTTTTGTTGAACTAGCTTTTGCTTAATAACATTAGGGCATTTTAATGTCATTATAGCAATACAACACGGAAACAGGCCATTCAACCCAACTCATTTTGCTAAGCATGAAGCCCATCTAAACTAGTTCCAATTGTCCACATTTGACCCCTATCCTTCTAAACCTCTTCCTTCATGGAACTATCCAAAAGCAGAGTGACCAAAATAAATACAATGCTCCAAATGCAACCTCACTTGGTCTTATTCCACCGCAACATAACATGCCAACATCTAAGCCCTGACTGTTAGAGAACAGTTTGTTAAAAGCCACCTTCGCAGCCCTGATCACCTGTGACGCCATGTTGTATGAAACATTTTCATAGTTGGAAAATCCAGCAGCATGATTTTCATTTGTGCCTTCCCAGTCTTGCTGTGGTTGGTAACATTTCTTGCTCCCAATAGACGTTTCAAAGATTACCAGGCCAGACGTTTCAGCTGACAAATTAAACTTATATGAGGAAAAAGAATATTAATTGAAGATGACTTCTTGCATTTCCATCAATGCATTGTTTGCTTGAATGTTTAAGTCGAGCATCATCCAGCCCCTGAAATGTTTAATTAATTCTATACTTGGGGTACATTCTATTGCTTTGAATGTCTCTCACTGATCAGAGTGAAACATGGGCAATGCGATAGCTGTGTAATCATGGTATTTAAGATCAGATTCACAGGTATGGGAAAAGATAATGGATTATGTATATGGTGTGATCCAGCTGATTCCAAATGAAGAAGCAGATGTCATTAAAATTCTTCTAAGCGTGTTTTAAAATGTGAGATTTGTGATGAATGTATGTATCGATCACATTCCTCAGGTTTTGTACTGTGTTAGAATACTGTGAAGGCAACGACCTAGATTTCTACTTAAAACAGCACAAGTTGATGTCTGAAAAGGAAGGCCGCTCCATCATCATGCAAGTAGTCAATGCTCTGAAATATCTGAATGAGATTAAGCCCCCCATCATCCACTATGATCTCAAGCCAGGTATGTATTTCTGACCAAGGTTAATATTGGTAATTGGCATTAATGTAGAGTATGACTGGGGATATTAGTTTCATACACTAGTCTAAATGCTTTACTGTTAATTTACTCCAGTAAATAGCAACATTGCAGTAATTTCTATTACAATTGTAAAAGGTTACTAATGTTTGAATAACAACCATTTCTATTGACTGTACAGGAATAAGGGTTGGGGGATTTTTTTTACAAAGATTGTTCTCTATAATTGCTCTATCTTTAAATTCCCTACGGATGAGATTTCAAAAATAAACTTGAGTTATACTTGCCTAATGCAACACTTTTGCAAATGCAAATGAAAATAAAGATGAGATGAAGAATGAAGGTTGAAAATGGGACAGTTCATTCTAGTGTTGTAATTATTCTAAGACTCGTGAAAGAAAAGACTGATGGTTGGGGTGAGAGGAATTGGTAGGATGAGGGTGAAGTTCCATTTGCCTCCAAACCTTTCCTATCAATGTACCTGTCCAGTATCTTTGCAAAAGGTTGGAGTAACTCCAGCGGAACAGGCAGCATCTCTGGAGGGAGGGAATGGGTGACATTTCGTGTCACGACCTGAAACGTCACCCATTCCTTCTCTCCAGAAATGCTGCCTGTCCCGCAGAATAACTCCAACTTCTTGTGACTATCTTCGGTTTAAACCAGCATCTGCAGTTCCTTCTTACTCGGTATCTTTTCAATGTCAGTATTGTACCTGCCTCTACCACTTTGTTCGGCAGCTCATTTCATCCGCACACAACCCTCTGTGGGGAGAAACCTGCCCCTTCGATCGCTTTTTAAACCTTTCCCCGCTTTCTTTAAACCTTTAAATTTGGACTCTTTTAATCTGGAGGGGAAAAGGGTAGATATTCACATTTTACTGCTGCCTTCCATTTTATAAACCTCTACGGTTGGTTCACCCCGTCCAACCCAGCCTCCAATATTCCAGGGGAATAAGTGTCCCCACCTCTTCTTATAGCTCAAACCCTCTCAATCTGATAACATCTTTGTAATTTTTTACATCCTTTCCACAGCAGCGTGACCAGAACTGTCACAGTACACCAAATGTAGTGTTGACAACGTCTTGTACAGCTGTAGCTTGACATCCTAACTCATATACATATTTCCCTGATTGACGAAGGCTACAATGTCAAATGCCTCCTTCACCACCCTGACTATATTTGTCGTGTGTCGATGTGTCGATTTGTCTCAGTAGTTAAGCAGAAAACCTTAAGGGCGATCTTTGGTTTTTCAAATACAATTACCATTTTTCCGATGACATTGAAGACGTTATATAAAATAAGTGTTTTGAAATAAAGTTCTTCGGAAGGAATGGGTTTAATTAATTAATTTAATTAAAAATGAATATTGCAGTTGCACGAACAAGCAGTCACTGAAGCTACAGTTGTATTACGATATTTTAAACATTTCTTAATCATCAAGTATTTAATTGTCATATGTACTAAAAACTGAACAAAGAAATTGATCATGTATGGGGGTTTAATGCTTTCACAGGTAACATTCTGCTGGTGAACGGGACAGCATGTGGAGAAATAAAAATCACAGATTTTGGATTATCTAAAATCATGGATGATGACAGTTACAATTCAGTAGATGGAATGGAGCTCACATCACAGGGAGCAGGCACATACTGGTGAGCTGGCAGTGAGCTGCCTGTTGACACTTCTCACACAAGCTCAAGTGTTTGAAGCTGAAGTAGCTTATTAGACTGAAACCTAATATAAATTGCATGTAATTTTTTTGTTGAGCTAGAAATGTCACTTACTGCCCTTCATGAGGCACTGCCTGAATTTTTTCTGTACCATTATGAACCATGACAGCAGGCGGCAAAGAATATTGTTAATGCTATGGTAAGGTGAAGCCTGACGTGATCAAACTAAATTATCATCAAGGACATGAAGTGACTTCATGTTGACTGCTTTTTTCTTTCTAAAACACATCATGAATATTTCATTTGGCATGGTGTGATGCACAGCATCAATCTGGGCTGGAACCTTTTTAGCAACAGAGTGCACCAATTATATTTTTGAAACCAGCTTAGGCTGAAAAGTCATTTTATTAGACGCATTCATTTGATGCCAGTTTTCTTTCAGAAGAGCTGAACAGTTGCTTTCTAGGGCACTGAAATAAGTAGCTGAAGATGTCAAATTTCAAGGCTGGGATTTCCAAATTCTTATTGTATATAGTCTCCTATGTTAATGTTTTTCAAAGTTATTGAAGGGATCTTAAAAGAGTCGACACAGGAGAAAGGTTGTTGGGATTTAGGCTAGGAAATTTACTTAAAAGTTAGATGGATGATGAGTATGATGGATTTCATGAATAGAATTGCCATGGTGAAATCCCATTTTATAAATTTTTGTTTGGACTGCATTTGAAGTATTTGTACAGTTTTGTTTGCCCCATACAGGAATAATGTGGAGGCTTGGGAGTGGGCGCAGATGAGGTTTACCTGATGCTGCTTGGATCAGAGGGTATAATCTAGAAGGAGGTTGAACAAACATGGATTGTTTTCTATGGAGTGCCTGAGATTGAAAGGAGACCTAACAGAAGTATATAAAAATGAGAGGCATAGATCGGGTAGACATTTTGAACCTTTATCCCAGGATGGAAATATCAAATATGGCATAGCTTCAAGGGAAGAGGAGACATGTTTGCATTTATGGGGATAGTGAGGGAGCATTTAGATTTCCTCGTGTCACCAGTTAGTGACTTGTTTTTATTTTTTGGAGATGGATCATGGAAACTAGCTGAAAATTGGGACAAGATTATTTTTGCTTTTAATGAATCTTTTCCGCTATCACACTGCAGTTCTTTTTTTATCCCACCTGTTCTTTTGATGTAATATTAGTGCACACTGATAGAAGTTTTATAGTTCATGCGTGATGAATTATTTTTATTCTCTTCCACAGTAGTCCTTTAGCACATTGAGCCTGTCTATTGCTTGTATTGTTTGCCACAGAAATGGTAACTTAATGTGCTCTAACATTTCTCTTGCTTGTTAGGTATTTGCCTCCTGAATGCTTTGTGGTTGGGAAAGAGCCTCCTAAGATATCCAATAAGGTAGATGTTTGGTCAGTGGGAGTCATCTTCTACCAATGTCTGTATGGACGCAAGGTAACTTCGAGTTCTTGTTTTTTCTTTAAAAATGTTTTATGTTGCACAGAACAAATTTCAGTTCCATTCAGTCTGAAGAAATGGTCCTGACCTAAAACGTCACCAATCCATGTTTTCCAGGGCAGCTGCTTGACACACTGAGTTGCTCTTGTTTTTCAGTTCCATGGTTGATTTGCACACTTACTGACATTTTGACAATCAAGATATAAACTGGCCTTGAAATCTGGGACAGTTGTCAAAAAATCAATTCTTTGTACATTAATTAGGAAAATAAAGACACTTTTACACACATAACTAAATTATGTTTTTTCAAATGCTTAATCCTGAGGTGAGGCTTTGCATATATAAAATCTTTACTCCTTTTCTATTATTTCTTGACCTGTCCTTGCTTCCCCATTATCCATGAGATCATGTAATCCTAGTATTGTTGACCTTTGTTATGTTCAGACCTGTGCCTATGAATGCTGTAGCAGAGTGTTTGTTGTACACTGGCAGTGACAATCCTATGACTACCAGTAAGTATAGTTTGGTCTTGGGCAGATATGGCTCTGGACTTTGGCCAAAGATCAAAGTGGGTCCTGAGTTTCAAATGTCCAGGTGCCAGGTCAGCATTTGTTAGGCTCTGGGCAGTGGCAGATAGTGGGTTAGGGGATGGAGCAGAAACGAGGAAACAGGGTGAAGGTCCATTTCAGCTGTAGCCTCCAGGGTGCTTCTGATCACCTTGCACTTTTATTCCGTGAAATCTGCCTGATGATGTTATGAGCCATTCCTTTCAAGATATCAGTGCTGACCTGGGGACTCCAGCATATATCCCATATCGTCTTGGTTTTACAGAAATATTGCTTCTTTGTATTACAATTCAGTGGGCCAGCAAATCTTCCATTTGGTTGCAAGAAGCCTTGTGCCATTCAAAACTGTTGGCAACTTTAAGGTTCCTCAACAGTTTCAAGATTCCCTTTAACCAACTCCTGTATCACCCTGTGCTTGTCTTGCACTAGTTAACTTTACCAAAGTAAATTCCAGTTGCCACATTGATATCCACTTAACCAATCCATGGATCCCTTTCTGTAACACGGAACTCTCATTCTCGGCATCAAACGCACTGCCAATTTTGGCATTAACTGAGTTCATCAAGAATCTATCGTTTGGCCCAAATTGTGAATATACCACAAAAAGCAAAGGTGCCTAGAACTGAGATCTGCTGAATTCCAAAACACACAGCCCTCCATTCCTTAAACTCTAGTCACCCAATATCCTAATCCTAATGTTGTTATACTTTTTCCTATTTTACACCAGACTCATCCCTTTCTCTGGCAAAATCATCTGAAATACCTGTACTCTTGCCCATCTTTAAGCTATGTTTCAGTAAGGGCCATTGCTCAAGGTGAAATAAAGGCAATGAACCAAGGGAACCAATATGCCACAGTATGACTAACTAGGCACTGCTAAACCACTTGGTTTCTTCTGGCTTCCAATCTCATTGCTTTGCCTAGAAAGCTCATTGGGTAAACCTTTACGATTCACATCCAGTTTTCTGCACTTCCTTCTGAAATTATCGTCGGTTCCCATTCTCTTGCTACGCTGGTTTAAATTCTTCCAACTGCATGCAAAATCCCAAACCCTGCTCTGTTGATGTCCAGTTGTACAGGTCCAGCTATTGTTCTTCACCATTTTCTTGTTGAATTTGTATATTTAGCCACGCTGCTTGATGCAGTAATACAAATTTCGCAAAAAAACTCGAGTAAATTGATATTGACAGAAAATACGAACATTCAAATTGGTGAAGCATCCTTATTTGTCTTGGTGGTAAGTGTGTAAAATATGCAAGATTTTACTATGGTGTAATAAAAGTTGTTCTAAATAAGGTGAAATTTGCCATATTCCTGGAGAAAGGGTATAATCGGAAAGCTGAAGAATAGCCAGGTCTGATGAAGACCTCGTAGAGGGTTCTGGTTCTCTTTCAAACTGGTGGTTCTGCATTATGCAAGTTTGGGGTTAAGAACAGAGGAACAAATCTTCAATTGATTAGTTTCAGATTTAGCCCTTTCTCCAGGATTGGTAAATTTTACCTTACCTAGAGCAACTTATACCACGTCTTACTAAACCTTGCATATTTTATACACCAGTACGATAAAAAGGAAACTTCTCCGCCTTGAATGATTATGAACAATAACTGATTTTGGTTTTTACATATGAGACACTAATGAATAAAGAGCTGAAAGACAACATAAAAGTGCGATATTATTCTCTCTTCTCCTTAGTAGAATTGATTAAAGGCAAATAATTAGCGAGTGCTTCTGGTATCTGTTTCACTTGTAGCAGTGTTTGAAGTTCGGCGGGCGGAGGTTCTGACATTTTGAGTGCTTAAAAAATATTTGGCTTCATGTGAAGTTTTTTTTTCAAATATCCCAAATGAGAAAGAGGAAAGCGAGTGCATTAAGTATTTACTGTCTTTGCACCATGTAGCTCATGGATTGGTACACGTTAGCTGCTGTTTTAATCTCTGGTGCTCACCTTTCCTTCTCCATTTCATAGCCATTTGGTCACAACCAGTCACAACAGGATATTCTTCAGGAAAACACAATTTTAAAAGCCACAGAGGTGCAGTTTCCTCAAAAGCCAGTGAACAGTGCAGAAGCAAAGGTAAGGCTGTAGTCAAAGGCTATTAATAATATTGCTATCAGACCACCTATTTTTTTGTGTTTTATAGTAATAAATAATCCATTTAAAATTTAACCACAAGTTTTGCTGTGCTTGCTAGTAGTATCTTGGCCTCAATATAATGGGATGTGTGTCTGTGATCTTGTAGCCAATGTATGGATAGGAAAAAATGTTGGGGATATGGGCCAAATGCGGGCCAATGGAACTAGCTTAGATGGGCAGCTTGAACAGCATGAATTAGTTGGGCTATTACCATGCTCTATAACCTAACGTTTATTTTCTATGAAGGGGAATCATATGTATGCATCTCCTGCGCTTTTTTCAGGAATACTTTTTTTTTCAATTGACGATAGCTGCTCCTTGATAAGAGGAGAGAGGAATGCAGAGTATTTTGCCCAGAGTAAGGGAGTCGAGGACCAGAGGACATAGGTTCAAGGTGAAGGGGAAAAGATCTAGAGATTCAAGATTTAAGATTCAATTTAATTGTCATTTGGACCCCTTGAGGTCCAAACAAAATGCTGTTTCTGCAGCCATACATTACAAACAAATAGACCCAAGACACAACATAATTTACATAAACATCCATCACATCGCTGTGATGGAAGGCCAAAAAAAATTATCTCTCCACTGCACTCTCCCCCTCCCCCCCCGATGTCAGAGTCAAAGTCAAAGCCCCCGGCTGGCGATGGCGATTGTCCCGCGGCCATTAAAGCCACACAGGGTGGTGCAAGGTCGCACACCGGGTCTTGGTGTTGGAGCCCCCGGCATGCGCTCGCAGAGTCCCACAGCCATTCCAAGCCGCGCGGGGCGGTGATGTCAGGCCCCGCTCCAGGAGCTCTTCGACCCCGCAACTCGGGCGGGAGAAGTCGCCGTTGCGAGAGCCCTGAAAAGCAGTCTCTCTCCCGGCTCCCGGGACCCGCGGGCTCCTGGTGCCGCCGTCCACCAGACCTGCAGTTGAAGCCTCCGAATCTCCGGAGGCCAGGACGCAGCAGCAGCAGCGCTCCTCCACCGCTCCACCCACTCCGGACTCGGCCAGCCCCGCGACGGTGACGGTGAGTCGTCGGCACCAGAGGAATAATAGGAATCTGAGGGGTAACTTTTTCACACAAAGGGTGGTTGGTATATGGAAAAAGCTGCCAGATGAGGTAGTTGAGGCTGGGACTATCCCAACTTTTAAGAAACAGACAAGATACATGGATATGATGGGTTTGGAGCGATATGGACCAAGCGCAGGCAGGTGGGGCTAGTGTAGCTGGGACATGTTGGCTGGTGTGGGCAAGTTGGGCCGAAGGGCCTGTTTCCACTCTGTATCACTCCATGACTCTAAGAACATGCCAGGGACATTTACTTGTTCACCCCGTTTTGATGCATTATTCTTCTTGGAACTCAGACATAACTAATCCAAGCAGATGGATTAACTTGATCCACTGTGCCACTAGGATATCTGAATCAGTGGATGCAATATTATTGATTTTTGTCTTTGGCTGGTAACTTCATAGAGTAATTATTTTTTATATACTTTAATCATAATCATACTGAGGTATGTGCTTTGTGAGGCAAATGTGTTGAAAGGCTTGAAAGTTACACCTGTATTACAAAATAAAAATGGGCAGTCACGTAATGCATAACAATTATGATTTATACGGTTGGCATAAGTGAGAGTGATTCGGGCGAGTAAATTTAAACATTAAATCATTGAAATTTATGGGGCAGTAAAAAGCATCATTTGATTTTTTTAAAGGATGTATTTGTTTTAAATTAAAAATTTGCATGGAAAGGAGAAGTTTCTCATAATGTGTTAGTTATACTTGAGCGGATAGCTGATTTGAACATGATATTGATGCTTGTATTTCGCAAAGGGACAATATCTGGTCCTGCAGCCTGGCATTGACAAATAGTTCCATAGTAAATCTTTTATGGAATTGGTGTCGGTACCAACAATTGTCATTATGGCATAAAAGATGCGATGAGAAATAATGAATTTATAAGCTGGAGTCTCTGAATAATGATAGCTTAGTGCCTTGAACTTGGGAAAGTTAACGCTGTATTGTCCTGTAAAACCTATAAATCATTGGCATAATATTTGCTGCACAAAAACTGGTCACTCTTTATCTACGTTAAATTAGTTGGCTTGGATGCATGTTCTGTTATTTTATAAAGTGTATAACAGAGGAGTCTGGAACAAGTTCAACTGTGTTTTCTGTAAAACTAACGAAGATTGGGGAACTGAATAAAATCATATCTTGCTGAGATCTGACGTTCCTCTTTGGATAATTTAAATGAGCATATGGACCAGTAGACAATAAGACTAGGAGGTACAGGGCAGTAGTAGTCAGTATTGTTTAAGCAAACACTGAGTAGTCTCCAGGAAGCAATCAGTTAATCCGGACTCAACCCTGAGAGATGCCTATATCTTGGCTCATTCTCTAGGTCATCTGGTTGTCCAGGTTCGTTCACAGAAGTTAATGGAAATACTGTGGAACAAAATCTTTAATGCGAAGAAAGTCTAGACTGTGTACTATGGTGTTAGCATGACCTATTGGGCATTTTTGATCCAGGCTTGTGAATGAATTTGTTTTCATGGATTCTATCACCCAACTTACACTACAGGAAGAGTGGCTGACATAACTGCTGCCATGTCAGCTATTCCTAAATATGTAATGTCAGAAAACATGTAATTTAAAAAAAAGTGAAGACATAGTAAATTTGATAATTAGGCAATGAAGAAACCAGAAAAGCTGTAAAGGAAATGCAACTGATTTTGTATGTAGGCTGCAAAAACAATGAATACAAAATTGGTACAAAATGAGATTGGATTGCAGTTATGCATAATGGACATCTGACATGTTTTATTTTTAATCTGTATGTTAAGTATCTTATGCATGCTGTCAATTCAATTTGCTGGCAGTGACGATTTTGACAATTTTTACAGTGACAAAATTGGACATTTGCTGTTTGCAAGAGTTAAAATCTGCTTTCCATTACATCACTTTCTTTCCTGCAATGCACCTTTACTGTATTGTGCACCCATCTGCCTTTCATGTTCAGACCCAGTTTACAGAAGACATTACATTTCTAAAGCACCATGAGCATAATCGCACAATTTCACCTGAGACACACAGCAGGCAGCCTTCATGGAGGGGAGACGGGAACTGTTTTACTCATTCAAAGTTGGAAACAATGAGATGGATGCTGTGGGGCTATGACAGCTATATAAGGTGCAAGAAAGACATAAGGTGTAAGAAAGTCTGAAGAAGGGTCTCGACCCTAAACATCTGCCATTCCTTTTCTCCAGAGATGTTGCCTTACCCGCTGAGTTACTCCAGCATTTTGTGTCTACAGCTATATAAGGATTAGTTGAATCCAAATTCACTATTGTTGCATAGGGTGATTTCATGGAAGGTCACTGGAGCATAGATCCGCACCCACGTGATCGAAAATCTCAAGTGGAGGACATGCTAGACATCCGGTACATGTTAGTGGATGGGGAAAACACGCACTTTCCCACCCGTTAAAAACATAGAAAACGGCCAGGTTTTGATCTGCAATTTATTGTGCCAGTCGGGGTGACCGTGAGGCACAGCTACCTAGATTTACAGTCCAAAAAAAGATAGAAACTAAGGTAAATTAAAGAGGGAGCTGAAGGTGCCAATCCAGCGGAAGTGAACAGCGGACATTGGCTGTGGAGATTTAAAGGTCCAAAATATCGGGAATTATCATGTTTGCTCGCTGAATTTCATCAAAAGTAAGTCAATAATGCCTTACTTTTGATGAAATTCAGCGAGCAAACGCGATAATCAAAACCTGGCCGTTTTCTATGTTTTTAACGGGTGGGAAAGTGCGTGTTTTCCCATCCACTAACATGTACCGGATGTCTAGCATGTCCTCCACTTGAGATTTTCGGTCACGTGGGTGCGGATCTACGCTCCAGTGACCTTTCGTGAAATCACCCTATACCAGTTCCTTCTTCTCACTGCCTCTTATCGCTTGCCACTGTTTCTTGCTTCCAGATTCTCAATTGCAGCCACTACCTGACACGCTGCTATGCTCCTTTTGGCGCTGACTTCATGCTTATTCTTGACTGTGGCTCCAATTACCATGCACATGACGGCTCAAGCTTCTGTATGCTCTCTTCATTCCCACCCCATGCTGGCAAACTGTCACCAGCTTGAAGCATGCTTGCTCACCCTCCTCCTCCCATACCCTTCTTTGAGCTCTGTTCACATACTTGTCCTCTCTTCAGTACAGAATACCCCCGCATTATGTTTTGGTGTTGAATTTCTTCTTGAATGCTATGTTGTATTTTTATTAGTGTGCTGCAAGGACATCTGAATTTCCCCTGAATAAGGGGATTAATAAAGTCTAATCTAATCTAATTATGGCAGTTTGGATCATGGACATTCACAAAAAGTACCATCAATCTAAGATGCAAAATAAACATTTGCTCTTGTGAAACTTGAGTGGAAAATAAATGACTCAATAAACACAATGCAAAGGATACAACAAATGTTGCCAATTTCTCCTGTCCTAATAACCCCACTGTTTATCTTTAATCATTTCAATGTATTTTGGATTTTACCAAGCTGACAGCTATAACAAGTTCCATATATCTTTAAGCCATTTTATTGTCTAATGAGAAGCAAGCAACATGGGATATCCACCTGTATAAATGCATTGAAGCAAACCATGGTGGGAGATTGCAATCTTCATGTGGTCCGCCCTGTTTCGACGAATGCAATCAACCTGGCGTGCACAATCAAATAAGATCAAATAGAACGTTGTCCTACAACTTTAGGCTGTGCTTGCCATACGCGAGAAGAAGAAGAAGCAACCCATAGGATTTGTAGACGCAAGGAACTGCAGTGCTGGAGTTTTTAATAGGACACAATGTGCTGCTGTAACTCAGCAGGTCAGGAGAAAACCCACACAGTCACAGGGAGAATGCAAAACCATACAGAAGACACCCGTTATCGGGATTGAATCTGGCGTCACTGGAGCTGTGAGGTAGCAACTCTACCACTGTGTTGCTGATGGGCAATGAATGGCCACTTTCTGCAGTGTGATGTTCAGGGTCCATTTAGCAGTATCTTTATTTTCAACCGTCCCAAATTACTGGCTCTTCATCTAGTGTTCAATTTACTATGTATATTTAGCTTCTTGACACTAAACTCTGTACTTCAAAAAAATATTGTGTGCACAATTTTTGACTTGGATTCCCAACGGTATTAAATTAACCAAGTGCTTATATAGAGAGAATTGCAAGTACTCTTACTATATTACATAAATTATTTTTCTTTTATCTTGTTGCAGGCATTTATCCGACGCTGTCTGGCATATCGTAAGGAGGATCGGATAGATGTTCAGCTACTTGCCAGTGACCCATACTTGATGCCTCATATAAGGAAGTCGGTGTCCAGTACCAGTCCAGGTGTGGTTGCCTCAACATCTGGATCATCAAATAACAGCACTTCAATCTGAGCATGCAGACTATCCATGTGATAGTACGTTGAAGAAAAGAAGTACAGAATCCATGCTGGTGATGATTTGTACCAGGTGTTTTCTCCGTATGTCCACCTGTGGGGAAGAACGTCCTCGCGGATTCTCCGAAGAGAGAGAGATGGACAGAGACTGCGTTGCTCCAGGCGGAAAGCAAGGAGGCGATGTCAGAGGCTATGAATCACGGACCATGACTGATGGCTGCTAACAAAAAGGACAATGATGAGAATCTGCATCCTGCTCCCATGTCCCTTGGCAGTAGCACAACCTTGAACTGAAAGTAGCTTTGTGCTGGAAGAGAGTGAACAAGATGGGGTTTACCTTTTTAAATGTCCTTCCTCTCACACAAACTCCCACCCCTTCTCCCATATCTGCCCATCAACTACCCAATGCCCAAATTGGTAAAGTGAATTCAAGTTAAACATAAAAAAAACACTGGTTATTGGACTGCTCCAGTTTTTTAGCCTGCCTCTTGGTGGCAGTGGTGTTCTTTGAGTTTGTTACAAATACAGTTCTATTGGTCTTTAAAGAAAACAGACCTTTCCTCTTCTTCCCTTGCAGTACTGCGTGCGTGCACACACACACACACACACACACACACACACACACACACACACACACACACACACACACACACACACACACACACACACACACACACACACACACACACACACACACACACTTTAGAGGTCTGATTTCTATAGCTTTTTCTTGCACTGTTCCTGTAGTATTTTATTTTTTACCTGTGGATTTTGACACAGACAACACTAAGTCTTTGAAAAATCTGCTGCAAAATAAGTATTTTGATGCTGTGCAGACATCTGCTTTTTCGGTTGTTTTCCTTCATCTTGGCAGTGTTTTAATATCCCTCTTGTTCATTCATGTCCTTCGCCAAATTTTGCTTAACTTTCTTTCAAAGGATGCATGTGCATTTTGGTTGCCAATTTGTATGGTACATTCAGTATTTGAGAGGAGCACATTGTTGTGTTCAAATGTCGGTTTCCACCTGAACTATTTACATTTTGGGGAGGGGATAGTAACTGAGGATTTTCAGCTGAGAAAAAACAGATGTCTGACTTTTAACAAAACTAGTTGTATTATCTTTTTAAGTAGGAAGCCTTTCAGGGTTTGTTTGTTAATGGTTCAAGAGGAGTGGATTTAAAAAAAATAAAATGCTGAGCGATCTAGCTTTGGACAACAAATGTTGACATGTTAATTGGCATGATCCCATGCTTTCCCACAAATGCACTGGCTGGGTGTTAGTGACTAACTGACCAGTTAAGCTGGTAACTAACTACACAGCTCTGTGTTATTGGTCAATTCTTGCTGAGTAAATTCTTACCCGATCCTAACGCTGGGGCAGTGGTTAAATGCATTTAGTATTCATGATAGTTTGACAATAGACTTTCCTTAATATGATACTCAAATCTTTCTTTATACTCTGACTTTGAGGGAAAAAATGGAAATTAAAATGTGAATACAGAAACATAACTTGCAGCATAGCAGTAAAATGTGGCAACAGGTAGTCGGGTATCATGGAATGTCACAGAAGGAGTACATCGGGCATGTAATGTCTATGCCGCCATCCTTTATTTGAGCAGTTTCTTTTTGTGAAGTGTACAGGCACAATTACACAAAAAGTGTACAGGCAGCGCATAATTCAAAAACGCGTAAATTAAACATATATATTTAAAACGAGCTTAAGTATGAGCCCGTCATTTCAAAAATCACTTAAATTCGATTTTAATATTAATTAAAACAAGTGCATTATTTAAAAATTAAAAAAATAAACAGGTAAATTTGGAAGGTGCCTGTACTTTATTTGAAGTATAAATACGATCCGCGGTGCTGTATAATGTACACGACACCGTTTGTAGCAAGTGAGCCCAGGTTACAAATAGAGGGCACTGCTAATTATCAGATGTCAATGGATCTCAGCAGACAGATAGTCCAGATTGTCAGTAGACTTGGCACAAAGATATTTCAGCTATCTAATTTAACAGGTAATCCCTTTAACATGAGACCAGCTTTACCAAATGAGATGGGGACTACCCCATCATTGGCCTTTACAAACCCCTTGAGATGAATGATGGAGAAAAGGTTCTGGACTTGCAGTTTAGGAAATTCAAAACCCCAATTCCACATCCTTGCATGAAATATTCCATTATTAACACAATCTGAAAGTGGTGTTAAATGAAAAGCTCCAAATGCTGCTAAGTATTTCGTTCATCTTGGGTGTTTCATTAACAATTAGGTGATAATAAAAATGAGGGATTACAAATACATTAACAATTCCAATTTTTTGTGTAGGCTTTGATCTTGCCTTCATCAAATTTGACAACTACATCAAGTTTGTTTATCCAATCCTGCCCAGAACATCCTATCCTTGCACCTAAACGTTTCTCTACTGTCTGGGTGAAGGACATATATTTGCAAAATACACTAGATCATACTTTACCTGGTAGAATCTGCTTCAAGATACAGGTGCAGGCGAAATGCAGTTTTTCGAAAACTCTACAGATTAGCCAAGTAGCTTCTGTGAAAGGATTTGGCAGCAAGTAATATTTCCTTCTATTGATCTGCCTTGAAAACAGAATGTTAATATTACACATTATTGGATATTGGAACTGGTCAATGCTGTTTAGTGATTCATCTCCTATGCACTTTTCTCCAAAAATAATCAATAATTGCTTGTGTGTACTAGACTTAAGATTCGCGGGAAAACAAGGTTTTGTCATCTGAGGGCATCTTCTCGACTTTAAGGTATATCTTGGAATGGCAACCTAATTGCTGTTGAATTATGGAAAAGTCTTTACTTAACCTATAGATTTGGGTTAAATTAATTTACATCAATTAATAAAATGTCCTCCTATTTTTGTACCTCCTTGCCCCAAAACCTCTAGCAGCCTGTAGTACACATGTTTTAGGAAACTAAAATTCTAGTACTATCTGAGTGCATCCCTGTCCAAATGTTGGTTGCTGGCCCCGCAGAGATATTGCTTGCACAATATCAAAGATGAGGAGTGCAATGGAAGCTAAAGTGTTCCGTACAAAGTAGCTGAGTCAATCATAATGGAAAATGTTGTCAGTAACTCGAAAAGCTGAACTCTGATTTTGTGGCAGTCTTGTGTTGCAACCATGTTTAGGTACTTGTTTGAAAAGGAAATTGCAGTAGTTTTTTTTTGTTGATCTGCAGTAACCAGCCCATATTTTACAACAGACTACGCGTCATTAGGGATTAACAACACCGGGGTTGTTGTGTGCGCTATATCTATTGAAGGTTTGTTGCAAGTTCTCATTTACCCATGGGATTCAATTTGGTGACCTACTTTCATTATTTTAGATAACTGACTAAAGTGCTCAGGATTCTTTTTTTATTATTGACTGTCTGAATTTCTACTCAAAGAAGCCAAACCAGTAGAAATTGGATTAAATAAATATCAAAAATAATTGCAGATGCCTGAAAGCTGAAATAAAAACAAAAGTGCTGTATACTTTCAGCGGTTCAGGCAGCAGCCTGCTAAATGTTTTCAGTATTTTCTGTTTTTATTTCAAATATTAATATTAATGTGGGTTATATTAATATTGTAATCCTGAAGGAAAGACTGTGAATATCACTAGCAAGCAAGCAGAGGTCTACTTTGCACATTGCACTGAGTTTGCAGTAGATGGTGATATCCTTGATGTAATAACAACATCAGGGAGCAGTAATTTGTAACTGTAACCATTAGTGCAAGATTCATGGGGCTGCATTTTAATTTCTCAAGTTTAGAAATAGTTCTGTCTATTGGGGAAGGGGTGTTGTAAGGAGGATTAATGATAAGTCGTATATTGAACTCTTATTGAAAGACCAAGAGCAAGTGCGGAATCCCGATACCTTGTCAAAAGAACAAGAGTGCAGCACAATCTGGGTTACTTGGTTGTTTTATCCAGTGCATTGATGAATTGCTTGAAGAAATTTGTTCTACCCTGTGATCATTAATCCAATGGATAATGCTGGGGTTTTGTCAGTATGAATAATGAGCTTCAACAATTTCTAACAAACGATGTGGCTTTTTTCCTTCCAAAAGGAACGGCGCTGCAGACATTAATGTTAGGAAGAGAAAGTTGCCTCGGCATAAATCTGGCAGGGAATGATGTCTGTATTAAACATCTGCAACATTTTTCCTGCACTGAACAAAATTAAATTGACATTTTAACAAAACGAGCAACAGTTTTGGTCGTTGCAACTGAGAATTGATGCATTGTCAGAAATGGAATGCAGCATGAGTTTGCAGGTGTTCCTTTCTGAGGCTGGGGGAAGGAGGTGACTATTACTTTGTGCAATGGTATGAGTGAGTTGGGGAAGAAGTGTCACGTGCAGTCATTGAGAAAACTACACATGTTAAATGCAAATAGGTTCACTGTACAGGACTGTTCTTATGGTTTGACCAGTGAGTTCCGTCAGCTTTGGAGTGAAATCAGATAAATCTTTGAAAGTGATCGTTAGAACAGCAGCACCTTGATAGGGTGATTTATATATTGCCTAATGCATAGGACCTCCCAAACAATAATGGTGCATTATCCATTACAAACCATGAAATCTCTACTTGTTAAAGATTATAGGAAGTTGCTATTCAGTGCATTTCTGAAGTAGTGTATAGTTGCTGCAGTTCAAACATTTAAACAAATCTTCAGAAAAATAAATTATCTTTACCCTTTTTGAATGTGCAAATTGGAGCGCTTTTCCCCAAAGGGAGGAGATTTCCACTGTAACAACAGTTCTGTTTATTCATGTGCCAATAAATATCAAAAGTGTTCACTGTTCTTTCAATTTCATTGCAGCTTGAGAAATCTTTTAACAGGTTATAAAAGTTGATCCATGTCATATATCAGTTGTGATATTTGGATTTGCTACATTCTGCGACAGCTCTGTAACAAACAAAATTTGGGCAGGTTTCAGTCCCTCTCCAGGAAGTTGGATCCGATGGATTTTTTTTTCCTCCTCAGAAAAAAATGCTTTTACACAAAAACGAGGTGACTCCTTCCCCCCCCCCCCCCCCCCCCCCCCCCCCCCCCCCCCACCCCCCCCCCGTTTTGATTTAAAAAAAAAAAAACTGTTTTAATCCCATTGTTTTCCAATGCAGATTAATTTATAGAAAACTTGGTTGGTTAATTATTTTATATGTGCGAGTTTGTATTTCCATTTGGAATTTGGTTTATCCCAATAAGTACACTGCATACGAGTGATCTTTGGGCAATTTCTTCTTTCCATGCTGCTCTTTTCTCTGCACCCTTTACCCAACCTCCCCCTCCTCCCCCAGCCACTATATCCCACAACTAAATCACTCAGCAGCATCCCTCTGTGGCTGAGTGTCATTCAGCAGTTACACATGCAAAAATTTGAGTTTAGATGTTCCTTTCAGTTTCTTGCATTGCAACTAGTTAAAACACTGTGAATAACTCCTGGTTTGGTAAACATTTCAGACCAGCTTATTTCTCCCTGTGGTTCCTCTTTCCAACATTTCTGGGGTTTTTTTTTTTTAAAGAGAAAATAAATTTATACAAATGCCTCTATATAATGTATATTGTAGTGGTATGATGACAAATCTGATTTCAACTGTGTGAGCCTCTTCTAGACAACAGCTTTACTTTAATGTACAAAAGAAACAAAGTAAAATGAAGGGGTAAAATTAAACTGGTACGGATATTTTCTTTTGAATCAAAAGGAAGTTGCCGCAGAACCCCTATGAGTATGTGTCACTGAAATACATGCTTGGCTAATAACCCCAGTCTGGTGACGAGGGTTGCTGTGTATATTTCAATAAATTGTATTGCTTTGTGCAGATACCAAACTGCTAGATGTCCATTGATAGCTGCTGAAGTGTAGAAATTGTTTCTTTTATTCATCTGCTAATAAATTGAATCTCATTAAAAAAAAAAATCTCAATGTTTTAGAATTTTTTCTTCTTCTCTTGTCTGAAATGCAGTTGTAGCCTGGAGGGCCTTGGGTCCTTTATTTTGACTGGGAATTGGAATAAGACTGCTCTGGGTACATGTCCAAGCCAAGCCCAAATATTCCAATGTGGGTATTGGGAATGTAAACCAAAATTACACCATGGCCAAATTCTTTATGGATGGATGTGCTATGAGGTTTGTGCATTCGGTGTGTCTCTATGCAAGAATTTAAGTTGGGGTTCGCTTGCTAGTTAAAAATAAATTAAATTAAAAAAATGTGTTCAAAATATGTTGCAGACAGATTGTTGTGAAATATACCTTAATTTTAGTGGATTGTGAATTTGTTTCCCCACATCTTGACCTCGATGTCCCAAAGGACTTTACAGCCAAGACTTTCTCTTTGTTTGTTTTATTGAAGGAAACATGGCATTCGGTCTGTATACAGCAGAGTCCAATCCAGAGCAATCAAATCATTTGTTTATGTTGTTGCTTTGAGAGATGAATGCTGGCCAGAACACACATAACAGATTTTTATGACTGAGGCTGGTCATAGCAAAGCCAAAATGCTCCGTGACTTGGATTATTTTTCAGTAAAAGTAAACCAGCGAGAACATCAGAGTTGGGTTTGGCCTACAGGAATGTTATAGCTTCCCCTGTCCTAACAACTTGCTTGACCCTACACTGCACCAAGAATGAAAGAAATAGGGACAGGAGGTGACTATTTGGTCTGTTGCTCCTGCTCTGCTATTCAACATGTTCATGCTGAACTTTTATCTTTAAAGCATCTTTCTTTACCATCCCATACATATCACTTGATCCCAATAATATCCATAAATCCATCAAGGTGGATTTATTTGGCATATCCTCAACTTGCCATCCTGTGGCCTCTTGAATGTGTTAGGCAATTAGTGATGCCCTCGGGTCAGCTTTGTGTGCTAAACTCATGCCAGTTCAAATTGAATAGTGATTAGCCTGATTCATGTCACTCCGGATCTTTTGTAACCAACAAAGACTACTTTCTGTGAAGATTGCATCCAAACTCTTGTTCCAGAGGTGAAAGGTGGTTTTTGTTTTTGATACAGTCGACGCAACTTGATGAAGTTAAAAGTTGTACACATTGCGAACCTGTCTCCAGCTTTTTTGTGTCCCTTCGATTTTCCAGCATCTGCAGTTCCTTCTTGAACACCTGCTGAGACCTGATGGTTTTGATCTTCATTGTAGTCTAATAAAGTCCATGTGTTCTATGGAGATGTAGGAAACTGCAGATGTCGAAATCTTGAGCAAAACGGTGGTGGAGGAACACGGCAGATCAGGAAACATCTGGGGAATGGACCCCTCTTCAAGATCCTGATCCATTCCATCTTCAAATACTGTCTGACCCACTGAGTTCATGTAACTTTTTTTTGCTCGTGCTCGATAATCTCATACTAACAATACAATTTCAGACCCAAGTCGTTACTAAGCAAGAGTTCCAGAAACAGTTAATATCAATACTCTGAGAAGTGATGGGGTCAATTTGAATTTTGAACGCAAGTTCCAAGGCTAAGTGGTAGTCATCAATGGTAGGTCAAAAGACAAAGTTTGGATATCCTGACCATTAGAGTAACATTAAGTCTCAGCAATGTATTTCTGTCGCTGAGTTTTTTAGTTCATTTCCTATTATTTATATCTGCAAGTTCATTCAGTTTAGATATTAGATATGTAATAGTTTAATTGGCAAGAAACCAGAGGCTCATACGATAGCAAAGATAAACATTAGTGGTGGACCTCAAATAAACTTACATTTTCTGATGTGCACTATTCCACATCTATCAGTTTATAAAAACATTTTTTTAATAGATCCCATCAATTGATCTATTTTCAGCTTCACAAGCAGTGATTTTCTGACTCAAATGTTCGCCATGAGATGATAATTCTATGTTCTGGTAATCACTTTTCCAAATGAATTACAGCAATGGCTTGTAAATATTTTAAGCATTTAAAAAACAGACTTGGAGTGTTTTATTTGTGTATTAGTAGCTACGAGGCTACCAGAGGGATTTTGGTTGGCCCACAGCACATGTAGTGCATGTAAACTAGTGCAATCTCACTCATTGTGACTGACTTTCATCCCCTACTTTAGATACTTGTTTTTTTTTGTGTGTGTCCTTTCCTCTCCACTTTATACAGACATTCTGACCTTTTGTATTTCTGAGACCCCGTAAGACATCCAGTGGAAGTCAGTTCACACAGCTGAGATCAGAACTGGAGGCTGCAATCAGTGCCTAACGTCAACATTCCTCATTGGCTCCAGTATTCTGTTTCCTCTCCCTCCAATTGAACCCAACCTTTGACCTGGCATTTTTCTGACATCAAGTCCTGGATGGA
This sequence comes from Leucoraja erinaceus, assembly GCF_028641065.1. Classification (NCBI taxonomy): domain Eukaryota; kingdom Metazoa; phylum Chordata; class Chondrichthyes; order Rajiformes; family Rajidae; genus Leucoraja; species Leucoraja erinaceus. The sequence continues at coordinate 12,175,025 of NC_073403.1, forward strand.
TCTGGTCTTGCTGGTGATCACACTGGGTAAGAGTATATCTCCTACTTCATAACAGTGAAACTCCTTGCTTTGTAGAAACAAATAACTCCAGATGCTAATTTATGCCAAAGATAGACACATAGTGCTGGAGTAAATCTGTGGGTCAGGCACATCTCTGAAGAAAAAGGATGGGTGATGTTTTGGGTCAGAACCCTTCAGACTGAAAGTAGGGTGGGGGTGAAGAGCTGCAGGCTGAAAAAAGACCAAGATCAATCAAGGCTGGCAACAAATGACCTTGGACAGGGTGGTGCCATGGTAGACCCATTGTTGGTGAGGGAAGGTGTGATCTCAAGTAAGAATTTAGTTGTTCTGTCTGGGACATGTGACGATAAAACACTCTTGACATTGTGATGAACTGGTTAATGAACCAGGGTGGAGGAAGGGAGCAAGTGGGGAGGGGAGTTATGGTAGAAGTTGCTTAAAATTAGAGAATTCAATGTTCATAACACGATTGTGAGCTCTTTGTCTTCTTAGTCTACTGTAGATATTATTGTTCCGCACTGCCCTTTTCATTAAACAGCTTATGCTCTCACAAAATCTCCAGTTGTAGCCCTTAACCAGTTGATACCACCTCAATAGATGGCATACACTCGGGGCCGGATTTAGATGAAGTGAGGCCCTAAGCTATTTCACTTGTGAGACCCCCCCCCCCCCCCCCCCCCCCCCCCCAACTAGAGGACCATGACTACCCAACAGTGATAGTGCGACACTTTTAGAACCTACTGTATGTTGTCATTAAACAGTTGGTTTTAAAATACATATTGGATTCGCTGCGGATGCGATGCCTTACCTGGATCGTAGTTTGAAGTTCTGGAGTGTTGGGCTTGCTGCTTCAACATCATGGAGCTGCGGGTTGTGGAGCTCCCAGCCTCGGGCCGCGCTGATTGTAACATCGCAGAGCCCTGGGAACCCTTTGCCGAAGGCCGCCAGTGGGAATCTCCACCCAGCTCAGCCTGTGACTTTGGGAGCCACGGTCTCTGGTAGGAAGTGGCCAATTCGGAATGTTCTCCCGATCTGACGTCAGATGGTGACCCCCAAATGTAATTGTACCAATGGCCATCGGGGGGGGTCTAAGAGGAGGGGGTCCGTTGGAGACGGGGAAAAGGGATCATCACTGGGGGCGAGAACTCCTTCCCATGGACGAACGCTGTGAGGCGGAGGTGAAGGAAGAAGAGCTCCAAATCGCGGCGGGCGTGGAACTTATTGAAGTGGGGATGGAGGGGGACAAAGATGAGGACCAACCGTTCGGTATCTGAGAGGGGGAGGTCAGGGGGGGATGGTGAACACACAACAGGGATGGGGGTTGGGGCCGGTGGAAGGCAGGTGAGTGGACTGAGGCCAAGGCAAGGCTGCAGGCAAGGTGACGGCTGCGGGCTGCTGGAGGGCGGTGGAGTGGCCAGGGTCAGTGGGCAAAGAGTAGGAGGACCCGGTGGGCGGATGGTCGGTGAGGCAGCGAGATGAGTAGGGCCCCCTGCATCTCGAGGCCCTAAGCTTAAGCTTGTCTAGCTTATACGTAAATCTGGCCCTGCATACATTCTCATAGATGGCACATGCAGTGGAAAACCAATGTCGCCTCTCTACATGCAACTGGTGTCATTTGCCAGCATTAAAGCTGCACAAGAGTCTCCCGAGTCACGTTAGTGCATTAATACACCTGACCTTATGATCTTTGAAATGAAATCGAATGAAAGCATGTCCAGTACAAACACTCCCAATATTCTACATCAGAATCATGGGTGGAAAGAATGAAAAGGGAAAATTGTTAAAACTGCCACCCCAGATGAAATGCATGCGAGGATTCTTGATGATTGCAATTACTGTGGGGGTTTTTTTAAACAGACAATTCCAATAATGGACTCCTTGGAGAACCCATCTGCACAACACCCAATTAGAAAATAATTGGTATTGTTCATGGTGGTTTGAATTATCTTTCTCGATACAATCTTCGTTCATTTTCACTTCTCGTTGGGCATCCATCTCTTGTATCTAATGTGACTAATTCCTCTATAATACAGCCCACTGTGAAGAAGAAATAAACTCTCGGCGTCCTGCTCCGAATAATCCATGCTCTTACTTGCCCAGCATCACACCCATTGCTGAGTGGTTCGGGGTAATACTCTACAGGTACATCATGGATTCCAGAAACCTGTTACCCGGCACCTATGCCCAACACGTCAGTGAAGTGAAGTCTGAACCCTATTGAGATAGAGCCTTTCTTATGGCCGTGCTGCTAGAAATGTCCCCCATCTATTTAGCAGGTGAGGCTGTAACTGTAACCTGGCGTTTTATTGACGTGAGTGGCAAAGTGATGCCGGGCGGAGACGAGAGATTACAGATGATGGGTTCTTGAGCAAAACACAAAGTGCTGGAGGAACTCAACGGGTCAGGCAGCATCTGGGGAGGGAGTGGACAGACCGACGTTTCGGGTCGGGACCCTTCTCCTAAAGCTTGACAGTCGACACTGGTTGCAACCCACCAGCAAACAAAAAGAGGGTGTAGATGTGGCCAGTGGCCTCATTGCAATCAAACACCGTAGGCGCAAACTGTACGACCATCCGCTGCCAATTCCTGACATTCTGACTGCCTTCACACACAGCTGTTGGATGCAATTGCCTCGTGGCCATTATTATTATTATTATTATTAAAAGCAGATTTTGCTCCTGTAGTTGCATTTAAAAAAAAATAACGGGGGAGGTAATTTGCATGGTGAGAGAGTTTTTCAAAAAATTGCAGAGGAGGCGGCTGGTTGTGCGGGATCCGAGTGGAGTGGCGGTGGGGGCTGAGCAGCGGCGCCCCGCTCTGTGCTGACGCACGCTGCCTGCCTCTCCTCTCCTCTCCTCTCTCTGCTCTCCGCTCCCACCCCGTGCTCAGTCCGAGGCGGAAGGGGCTCCGCTCGCATCGGAGCCGCGTCCCACTCTGTTCCTCAGCTCCCCCCTCCAGCCAGACAGAGCAGCCATGGGCGCCCGGCCCCGCCGCCAACCCCCGCTCGCCGCCCTCTGCCTTCTGCTAACTCTCGGCTCCGCCAACTCAGGTAAGAGGGAGAAAGTTTTTCATTCAGACTTTCCGCTGCCTGCCCGAGTAACGGAGAGGAGAGAGGAGAGCGGGCTGCCTGCTTCCTTTATCTCCAGGAGAGTGGACCCGGCCGCTTCTGATCCCACTGGCGTCCGTCCTGGGGCATTTGATGCTCCCTCCATTCAGCTTTACTAAAGTTTTGTCCTTGTTTTATTTTGTATGTGGAGTGGGGTTGGTTTAATGGCTGTAAACGGAGCAGAAGGAATGTCCTGAACTGAGTGAAAACAGATGTGTGTGTGTGTGTGTGTATAGGGGGGAGGGGAAGAGACTTTGGGGGGTGATGGTGGGGGGGAGTTGAGGGCGAAATGTTGCAAAGTTTTGCACAGACGGTTCTTTAATAGGATTGTGTTTGCGGTGTGTTTGCACCCTGTGTAATACACATACATTATCTGGCACCCACCCCCTCCCTGACTCCTCGCTCAGCCCCTTGCTGTGGACCCCTGTAAAGGGGAGGGGATGAAGTCGGCGGACAGGAATGATTGGACAGCAGGGAGCTGATTGTGTGGATCTGCGGGGCTCCTGTACAAATGGATCCTCCCTCCCTCTGCTCCCAACTGTTCTCACTGTGAACTGTACCGGGATTCCCACTTGGGAGTGGACCGGTGAAAGATTGGGAGAGGGAGTTCCATCTCGGTAGGACGGAGATGAAGTTGAATTTCCATGCTAGCGAGTTTGAAGCGAAATCCTGTGGTCTTTTCAGTTGTGTGGAGGCAGACACTATATTTTGGCACCAATTAAGAGACAGGATGCAAAAAATTAATCACTTGTAATTGTATTTGGGTTTTTTTTTCTCTGGATATTAATCTGGTGGTTTGCCTCGTGGCGTCTAACTGGAGCAAATTCTGGATTTCCCCAGAACATGCAGGCCGGGTGGCATCTGCGGAGAGAGAAACAAAGTCGATGTTTCTGATTTAATGACTTTGCATCAGGACCTGTTTAAGTAAGAGTTACAGATGCTGGAAAAATCGAATGTAGACAAAAATGCTGGAGAAACTCAGTTGGTGAGGCAGCATCTATGGAGCGAAGGAAATAGGCGACGTTTCGGGTCGAGAAGGGCTGCCTCACCCGCTGAGTCTCTAGCATTTCTGTCTACCTTTGCATCAGCACCTGGACTGTGTGAATGTTTTCCAACGGAAGATGGGCACTGAATGCTGGAATAACTCAGCAGCTCAGGCAGCATCTCTGGAGAAAAAGGAATATGCAACGTTTCGGGTCGAGAAGGGTCTTGATCTGAAACGTCACCTATTTTCTCCAGAGATGTTGGTTGAGTTACTCCAGCATTTTGTGTCCATCTTCGGTGTAAACCAGCATCTGCAGTTCCTGGTTTCCCATGCAAGGCGAGAACCTTGCCCTTTACCTGCAGGTGGTAGCTGGGCTCAGCCACCAGCTAATGAAGAAAAACAACAGTGTCTATTTACTGCCCTTCCTCAAGATGCTCCAGAGTATATTCAACCCATACTTTAAACTTGCAGTCACCATTGTAACATAGGGAACAGCAGCCAAATGACCTGCAGCAAGCTCCTACACACAGCCGTACTACACATGGCTGGATAATTTGTTTAGTAGTGTCGGTGAGGAACAATCAGTTTAGTTTATAATCTCCAGCTGCATTAGCCACTGTAAATTCACCATGGTGTGAGGATAAGTGGTAGAATCAGAGGGGAGTTTGATTTATTGTCACGTGTACCGAGGTACAATGAAAGGCTTTTGTTGCATGTGAGCTAACCAGTCAGTGGAAAGTCAACACATGATTAAAGCCATTGGCCAGGGCACTGGGTTGAACTCGCCAACATTCTGCTGAAGCCGTGCAAGTGTCTACTGTGCACTTGAGGGGATAGTCAGTGGCCCTGACTGTGGGGATCAGACTTTTTTATTTCTGCACACGTCTTCATTTGATTTTCTTTAATTCCACCTCCGCCATTCCCTATTAATTGTAAACGATGTGTGAAATCTATTCATTTCCAGAATTCCGACCCACCCCCACATTTCCTTTCGGTTTGATAACCTACAGTCCAGAATATTTTGTAGCCAGGATCCTGTCTCAGTGGTTTATTGTCACGGGGACGAGGAACAGTTGCGGATGAGGTAGCTGAGAATTGATCCAGTGCTGCTCTGACCTAGTCAGTTGCGGCAGAGGCAATTGCAGAGGAGGAGATTTTTTGAACCATCTGTTGCAGAAAATGCACACTCCCTTGTATCGGTGCACATGCACTCTTACTCTGGTTGTAAAGCAAGAAGCAGGAACCTGTACCAAAGCTGCACGCCACTGTCCCACCACCTTATTCCTTGGTTACTCCAGATTCCAAGACCCACTCGTGGCACATACCTGTGGTGGGGAACACAAGTGTGTAGGAAGGCGCTGCAGTTGCTGGTTTAAACTGAAGAAAGACACAAAAAGCTGATTCCCACACTGACCTTTCTGACCCGGGCCTCTCCCATTGTCAAAGTAAAGGCCAAACGCAGATTGGAGGAACACCAACTCGTATTTTCCTTGGGTAGCTTACAACCCAGTGGTATCAATATTGATTTCTTTAACTTCAAGTAATTCACCTCTCTCTCACTCTCCTCCCCCTCTCCCTCTCCCTCTCCCTCTCCCTCTCCCTAGCCATTGCACTAGTTTCAAAGTTGACATGTTGAAACTAATTTTCACCGAGCCCACAGCCCTGTTTCATTGTCATAACGTTTTATCATCGTTGTCTCTCTGTAACACTGTCCATATCTCTTTCCCCTGACTTTCAGTCTGAAGAAGGGTCTCAACCAGATACGTCACCTATTCCTTTTCTCCAGAGATGCTGTCTGACCCACTGAGTTACTCCAGCTTTTTGTGTCTCTCGTGGGGAACACAAGGGCAGGTCGCATAAACAAGTCGAAGACTACGAGTTACTCTCTGGAAAGGGATGGGTAATCTGAGATACCTACAGCTGTTGAGCAGGTTACTTATGACCTAGTTTGATGGCCATCTCAGACTGGATCACAGATTCACAAGCCACAGCCATGGGTTTCAAATGTGCAGTCTGGAGGTAAATAGTTAAACAGATTATCTCGTTCTATATCGGGAACAAATTTAGGTGAAAACAAATCACTTTAACTTTTAGCTCTAGTTGCAGTTCTGGCACTCTGAGATTAAATCTTCACTCCCATAGTCCACCACGTCTCTCCAACTCTTTGTACTCCAGCCAAACCGAAAATCTATCAATCTCGGTTTCTGGAACCCGTAGGTCCCCCTCACTCCCACCCCTGCCTTGCTGACAAACAGATTTCAGGGAATGGCATTGTTACAAATTTTCATTAACTGTTCGGATTTTTTTTTAAATGCTCTCTACTGTTAGCTGTAACCAACTGTGCTACGACGTTAAGGTCGCGTCTCCTTGTCTTGTACTCTCTCGTCAGAAGAAAGGGTCTTTCTCTGCCATTTTACCTTCATTGATCGTTATAAACTCCTCAATTATAGCAGACAAACCTCTCGACTCAGACCGATAAAAGTCTAGATGATGCAATCTTTCCTTGTGAGTTCACAGTTTTGCTCAGTGCAAGATGCAAGTACTCTCACACCATCTGTAAGACATCCAGAGCAGTGCCTGAATTGGCCACACATTGAAGGCTATGAACCATGCGCTGGTAAATGAATTGGTACAACAGGTACATGATGATCATGAACATGGTGAGTCAAAGGGCCCGTTACCTTGCTGGATGGCTTAGACTGCACCCGATCCAAGGATTTGTAATTGTAGAGTTCACATCAGGACAACGGCACCTAGATATTATCTAAGCTCTGTAAAATCTGCTGCCCTTTTGAGATGAGGGTTAATGTTCCGTTTGCCTTTTAAATTCCTTTTACATCTGTTCTTCGGTCTTGTAATGAGTTCTGCACTTGTGCTTTAAGTCCCTCATCTCCACTGCTCCTGACTATTTTGAACAAATTCTGATCTGCCTGCCTGGGGTTCAAAGATGAAAAAGTCACAAGTTCACATTTTCTGTTATTGAACACCATCTGCTGCATTTTTACATACTGATGTAATCTACCCATGTTAGAAATGTATCCTATTAAAGATGTAGTCCATTTCTTACACACACAAAGTAGAAACTCAAATTTGGACAGGATTAAAATGATCTGGTCGACCAAGACGGGACAAATTGATTCCTACAGCCTTTGGACAGATGTTTGGAACTAGCCAAAGCCGTTCATCCTGAAAGCTCCTCCACATGTGGAGTCGGGTGTAATTTTCACTGGAAGAATGGAGTGGAAAAGAGCGCAGAGTTTCTTGCCAACACAGGAAAAGGAGTGGTCGATGGGGAAAGCTTTCACCAGCCACCCACTTGCTCATCCCATTGCGCACAGACGTGCCTGCAGACCACCTAGTGTAAAAATTCAACCCTGATCTTAATTTTGGATTAACGAGTCACTAAGCCAATGATAGGAAGAAAATGCAGATTGCCAAATCTAAATTTAGAAGTTGTTCACCTCATGACACAGACTGAAACTTTAAAAAAAATACAATTATAATTTCTTCCACAAACTTTAACACTATAAACATCTTGAACCAACGGAGGGCTAAAGACCAGTTTGTCTGAAGTGATCCTCTCCCATGTAATGTAGGCCCTTGGCATTACCCGACCATACCTCACCAGCCATGTCTACAGAGCCCAACTATACCCAGCAAATAAGCCCCTAAAATTGACATGATTTCACCTATTAGGAAAGGAGTAGTTCATGTAGCCCTTGAATCTGGGCTCCAATGGGGCCTGTACTTGCTGGAATTTACAAGGATAAGGGGAACCTAATTGAACCTTAATGAATAATGAAAGGCCTGGAGAGAGCGAATGTGGAGAGGATGTTACCACGAATGGGGGAGTCTAGGACCAGAGGCCATAGCCACAGAATAAAAGGACATACCTTTAGAAAGGAGATGAGAAGGAATGTCTTTAGTCAGAGTGTGGTGCATCTGTGGAATTCATTGCCACAAATGGCTGTGGAGGTCAAGACCATGGATAGTTTGAAGGCAGAGATGGACAGATTCTTGTTGGTTATGGGGAGAAAGTAAGGGAACGGGGTTGAGAGGGAACAATAGATCGGCCATGATTGAATGGTGGAGTAGACTCGATGGGCCGAATGGCCTAATTCTGCCCCTATGACATGAATTTATTATTTGTTCCATGAGTCAATAAGTTCAAGGCTTTTCTACCCTTCATACCTTTGATTAATAAAGATTTGTCACAGCATCTACTATCCTTTGCAGAAGAGAATTCTGAACTTTTACGACCTTTATAAACAATATTTGGTGTGACATTTGACACTAACTCTTGGGCTACTTTCTTCCATCCTTCCCGATAGGGTAAGTCTGGAGTGACCACTCCCACAACTAACTTGGTCAGCCTTGGTGAAGTAGTGGCAGCTCAGTGTAGGAGTCACCCTGACTGTGGCTCCAGAGCTGGTCTGCAGCATCTGGCATCTACTATCTGGGCTCATTAATTACAGGGTTGGATTATCTGTTCATTGACATTCCACAGACATTGCTGCATCCAGGAACAGCCTCCGCTGGAATGCAACTGTACAATTCCTCAGTTGACCTCCAGAACCAGGGCAAGCAAGTATAAAATTAGAACCATTTTGGAATAAGGCAGGGAAATATTATGTGAAATCACGGAAAATTGGAACTGTGGAAAATTTTAATATTGAGGCCTATATATATATTTTTAGATGAGTGTGCCAAGCATTAGGTATTAATTGAGGCAGAGATTAGAATCAACTCCCTATTAGATAACCATCCCTCTCCTTGACTATGTGGAACCTAGCCTCCCGATGTCAAAGACTAAAGTATCTATGACCATTGTTACTATAGCACATTTGGATGATCTGTCTTGACTTTTGGTGATCTCCACCCAGTCTGTGCTCGATTCACCTTGATCTACCTGAAGTGTAGAATTAGGTGAGAGCATTGGGCACAGCAAAGGTTATGGGACCAGACGACATCTATCTGTATGTAGTACCGAAAGACTGCAATTCTCAGTCACCGCACTGCTAAACAAGCTCTGAATGCAGTTACAATGCTGGCATCTACAATTAGTACTCGCAGTGCACATTCCTTCACTGGACATTTACCTTGCTCGGGAATATTGCCATATCCAGTGGTGTCACATTCTCTCACAAAACATCTTTACCAACTGAGAGATTTTGCCCATTTCTGAAGAGAGATGTGTGTGAAGTTTTATTGGCTAGAGGGAGACATGCTTAACTTTTTAGCCCAATGTTTGTTTGTCCAGTACGAAGAATACCATGATTTACAGGGGTATTTCAAATACACTAGCAATAACTGGTGGATAATACATTGGAAAAGGGACTCAGTTGTTTCCATTCCTGCTCAGAAGCTGTTAACTGGTATGTGTTGGTAGTTGCTGACAGCTACCCTTCCCCTGGTCCTAATGCCCATTCTCGGTGCGTGGATGTGGGCATAGTTGTTCTTTTGCCCATGAGGGAGAGGGAGCGAGAGAGAGAGAGAGGGAGGGAGAGGGAGCGAGAGAGAGAGAGAGAGAGAGAGAGAGAGAGAGAGAGGGAGAGAGAGAGGATCTGTTCTATGTTGATTACTGGCTGTGGCCAACAAGAATGGGCATACAGTGTGACCAGCCTCTGTATAAGGCCAACTAATTCCATTGCCATTGATTGAGAGGGACACACCATGCTGTTTGTAACCACTCAGTGTGGCTGAATTAAAGATCTCCACTGAAAATAGAGTTCATCCCAGTACCCTGAACGGCAATAATTATACCTTAGCTGAAGTAAATGTAACTGTCACTAAAGCAAATAATCTGGTCAACATTGTTGGTGAATATGGCTGTGTGCAAATTGATGGTTGCATGCCTATATTGCAGAAATGTTTCTAAAATGGTTGTAAATTGTGATGTCCTGTGGTCCCCAAAGTCTCTGTAATCATGCAAGTGCTCTTTATTCATTTTAATCTCTGGACATTATGTCTCTTTGAGGCATGCCCACAGTACCACTACCCCAACAAGTTGACCTGCTCGCCTGGGGCATCTTTTCCAGTTGTTCAGCATTGTACGAAAGTGTGCAGACAGCACTCTGATTTCTCTCCCTCACTCCTTCCCTGTGAAACAGAAACAGAAATGCTGGAAGAACTCTGCCAGTCAATCAGCATCTGTGGAAGGAAAAAAGCAGTTAACATTTCAGGTTGAGGTCCTTTCACCAGAGCATCTTTGTGTCCTGGGCCCTACCCTCCCTGGTGTTGATGGGAGTTGTAGACCCTGGCGTGACGAGGCAAGACTTCCGTGAGGATCACCATCGCAAAAGAAAAACCCAAACTTTTCAGATGCTGTAAATCTAACATTGAAACAAAATGCTGGTGATAGTCAGCAGGTCAGGCAGCATAAGTGGAGAAAGTAGCAGAGTTAATTTCAGGTCAAGAGAATTTCAGGTCTGAAGAATTTAACTGTCCTGTTCTGTTTCCTTCTCCAAAGATAGTGCTGAACTCTTCAGAGTTTGGAGCATTTTCTGCTTTAAACCCCACCCCCATCATCCAATAAATAGTCTTGCCCAATTTATTAAATGCAACCACCTTTCTCCTGAATTGTCACCTGCTTCCTTTCCCAAGGCACCATGTAAGTTCAAGTTCTTACACCTCGACCAGATTTCCAAACACCTCTCGCTGGTGATTTGTGATTCATGCGTACTTTCAATTTAGTCGCTGCACTCTTCCAGGATGTGCTGTCCAAACCCAGACTGTTGGTTGGTTCTCTTCTCTTCCATTCCTTCTCTCCAGAGATGCTGCCTTTCCCACTGAGTTACTCCAGCATTTTGCATCTACCTGTTGGTTGGTTTGATGGGCAGAATTGTTGTCTATGAAGCTAGTGTGCGCTTTTGCTATTGATATTATCACATGCACCGAGATACTGAGAAAAGTTTTGTTTTTACATGCTATCCAGCAAATCATTCTGAACATGAGTACAATAGGTGGTGCAAAATGTGAAAGGAAACAGGGTAAAAATATAGAATTGCAGGTATGAAGAAGGTTTAGATAAAATAGTGCGATCGGAAATATATCCTTAGCATGAAAGGTCTATTCAAGAGTCTGATGATAGCGGGGAAGAAGCTGTTCTTTAATCTACTGCTTTCAAGCTTTAGTATCTTATGCCCAATGAGATGGAAGAAAAGAGAATGACCAGGGCGTGAGCGGTCCTTGTTGTCAGCTTTCCTGAGGCAGTGTGAAATACAGCTGGAGCCGATGGCTGGTTTGTGTGGTGGACTCGGTAGTTCCTTGCAGTCTTGGGTCGAATCATTTCAATCTGTGATGCATCCCGATTCGGTATGTTCTATGGTGCATCTGTAGAATCTGGAAAGCGTCGTTGACCTGCTAAATTTTCTTAATCTTCTGAAGGAGTGGAGATGCCGCTGTGTTTACTTGACTGTAGCATTCATGTGATTGGATATGATGGACAGGTCAATATGATGGAGATAGTTACATTGTTGTAAAACGGGGCATGTATTCCACCCTGTTTCCTGAATGGGAAGCTGCTTTACTTTGCTAACATTGAGGAAAAGGTGTTGTCTGTGTGCCATGTTGCCAGAGTCAAGAGTGTTTTATTGTCGCCCATCTCCTTCCAGCACTCCATATCATCAATGTTTGATATCCTACCCACAGCGGTAGTGTCATCTGAAAACCTGTTAATGAAGCCGGAATAGATCTCAGCCACACAGTCAAGATTGTATAGAGAGTATAGTTGAGGATGCGGTCTTGTACGCCACCGATATTAAGGATTATCATTGAAGATGTTTTATCGCCTATTCTTTTTGCGTTCTATGTGTCACAAAGTCAATGATCCAATCGCAGGTGGGGAAATGGCGAGTTCTAGGGCCAGGAGTTTGGAGAAGTGTTTGGTTGGCATTGAAGATGGAACTGACCCAGATCTGATCTCAACCCTCAGCACCATTACACTGAAGCTGAACAGAAACTTTGCCTTTCAGAGTGCACCCCACAGCTTCTAGCATCAACAGTGACTTCCACTGTCACAGATTATAATCAACATATCATTTAAGGAATGTCTAGACAAACCTATGAATCACCAAAACATAGAAGGCTGTGGATCAACTGCTGGTAAATGGAGTTAGTATAGATGAGGCTTGTTCAGCATGGATGTGGTGGGACGTTCTGTTCTGTAAGATTCTGTGATGTCAATTTCTTCTAATATCAGCCATTGATAGAAAATTTGGCTAATGCCATTCACATCTCTTCAGACCCAACTTTTGTTCCCACCCCACCCTCTGCCCATCCCTTGCACCATCAGTCCCTATCAGATTCTCTCCCGCCTTCCACCCACATCTCAGTGACCTTTCCTTCCTTTCTTCCACCGACCTGCCCTTCTGAATGCGCATAAACATCCATTTCTGAGGACTTACCAGACTTGCTTCTGCTTCTGATCTTCACAGATACTGCAAAAAGTGGACCATTTCTTGCAAATCGGCTGCATCCACAGCGTCTGGGCTGTGCATTGATTTGCTTGCCCGCACTTTCCTCCAGAAGTTCACAAATGGAGGGAGAAACATTATTTAAAACTTTTCAGTCATTCGAGTCAGGTTGACCAATGTGTTTGCTAATGTCAGCTGAAATAACTGAAATCCTGTTATATGGATGTGTGTAGAATGGGGCTTAATAAGATGACCATCCAGGGTGGAGGAGGGGTGGTGGGAGGAGGAGAAGTATTAAATCTAGTTTATTGCAGTGCATTAATTGATAATTTTGTTGTGTAAGGGACTTGGGGGAAGAGTAATCATAATATGGTAGAACTTTAATTGAGTGTGAAAATAATAACATTCAGTCCAATACTAGGGCAGTGGACCTGAACACAGGACACCATGAAGGTAAGAGGGAGGTTGTGGTTGAAGGAACAATATGTTGAAAGGTGTGATCATTTAAGGAAATGCTGCATAATTTGGAGAGAAAAAATATTCCATTAAGACACAAAAATCTAGGAAATGTGCCCAAAGGAGAAATTAAAGGCAGTGTTAATTCCAAAGTGGAGACACTTAATGTTGCCAGAAACAGCAGTAGGCTTGAGGATTGGGAGCATTCTGGACCTTGGCAAAGGAGAACCAAGAAATTAACAAAGAAAGGCAAAGAATGTGAGTGTGAACTGGGAGGGAACATAAAAATAGGTTCAATGGTATATAAAAAAACTTAAAGCGCAAATTTGGATCCTTCAGACAGAGACTGAAGTGGAATAAAGAAAGAGCAGGAATATTAAATAGCTTCTTTGGGATTTTAAATTCTGGAAGAAATCTTTAATAAAAAAAACTGTCAGAAATGCCAGAGAAAGGAGGATCGAGCAGGAATGGGGCAATGAGTAATAGAGTTCTTGAAAAATTGATGAGAACGAATCCCATGTCTTTGCACTCTCCCGGTTTGTAAAAAGTGGTGGTTTTGGAGACAGTGCACTCTTTAGATTTTGGAATTGTGGATTCGAAGGGTAGCAACTGCTGAGTCCACCGTTTTACGAAGGGGAAAGGAAATGGAGAACTGTTGATCTGTTGGCTTGAGGTCAATGTTGGGGAAGATGTTGGAGTTTGTGGCGAAGGGTGTAATAACAGAAGAGCTCAAAAGAATAACAAGATTCAGTAGAGTCAGCGAAGGTTTACGAGATGGAAGTCACGTTTGACTAAACCATCGGAGTTCTCTGGGGATATGACCAGAAAAGTAACGAAAAGTAATGTCCCAACGGCTCCCCGTTGAGACAGTAAGACCTGGAGCGGGGCCGTACATCGGCAGGCGCGGCGTCAAAGGCCGTGGGACTTACCATCGCCCGCCGGGGGGGCAATAACATTGGGAGAAAAATGGAGAGCAAGGGAGAGAAAAGACTTTGCCTTCCGTCACAGTGAGGAGGAGAATCACTGTGATGGATGTTTGTGTGAATTGAATTGTGTGTGTCTTGTAGAAATTGTTTCTTTTTGTATGGCTGTAGAAACAGAGTTTCATTTGAGCCTCATTGAGGTTTGAATGACAATGAATAAATATTGTATATTGTATTTTGTATTGAAAGGAAGAACAAGTTGATGTGGTTTTGTTTAGATTTTCAGACAACTTTTGATAAAGTCCCACACAGGAGGTTGGATTATAAGGTGAGAACATACAGAGATAGACTTGTAATATATAGATGAAATTTGAGAGAATTGGTTAATGGACAGAAAATATAAAAGAATCATCTTTGGGATGAACGGCTGTGACTGAATGGCCACAGTTAGATCATTACTTGGACCCCTCTATTCACAATCAATATTTGACTGAGAATTACTTTCCTTTTTTTCCACCCATTCTCCTCCCTCTTATTGACATGAGTTTGGGTTTGTCTGGCCTCCAACTGCTCGATTGAGTTGTAGCTTGAGGAATGGTTTGAGATGTTTTCAGTCTTCGACCTGGCAATTGGCACTGGCTACCCCCAACTCTGGCACAGTTGAAAGGAGCGAGCATGGCCCTGGTGAGGTTGCTTTGGCTGATCAGCGCAAGCAGTAACTAAGCAGAAACAAAAGGACAATGAGGATGTTGCACTGGAACCTCGCCATGCTTGTCTGGCACAGTTCCAATCTCCTAGTACTTTGGTTTGGGACCACATGAGACCAGTGGTGTTAAAGAAGCTAAATCTTTCTGATGTTGGAAATCTGAAATAAAAGGCTGGATGCATTTGAAGCTTAACCGCATCTGTGGGGAAGGAAATGAAGTTAACGTTTTAGGTTTCTGGAAAACACGTATGGTAGAAGCTTTAGAGCAAGTGTTGGGGCATGTAAATGGGGTGAGAAAGCAGATGACAGACGGAAAGTGTGTGATGAGGTGAAATGAGTAACTTAGACAGTTCAAGACAGCTAGATCCAGAAGGCATGATGTAGATGTTTCCAGCAGGGTACAGAAACCCACCAGGGAAGCCTCCTTCTGCCCAGGAATATGGTACCTGTGCGGCTTTTTATGCTTGTTTTAGAACCTGCATCTTAAGGGGAAACAAATATGAATGTTGGAAGTTTGAAGGAAAGGATTCATCTACGTTTGGCACGGCATGGATCACTCACAAATAGTCAGCACCATTTTGTTCCGAGGATATCCTGTCTGACTAATTTGCTAATTTGATTGGATTTTTCAAAAATATAACATAATGTATGTTATGCGACGTGGCCAGGTGAAAGTTGAGGTGCTGATGCAGGAGCTTGCCTTGGGCATTGATGGAACAACACAAGATGCTCAAGGCAGACGTCGGACAGGGAGTTGTTGGAGAATTGAAATGATGGGCGACTGGAAGCTGCAGGTTGAATGGAGGTGTTCTATAAAATAAGCACCCAACTATCTCCAATTCTGAGAGACTGATGCGGTCACATATGGAGAACAAATTTTAGACAGTGCAGTGGCACAGATGGTAGAACTGCTGCCTAACAGTGCCATAACGCTAGGCTCAATCCTAACCTCTGGTATTGTCTGTGTGCACCTGTGACCACGTGGGTTTCATCCAGGTGCTCTGGTTTCTTCCCACATCCCAAAGACATGCGGGTTTGCAGGTTAATTGGCCCCTGTATTAACTCCCTATACACTGGCATCAGCCAATCATCCTTGTCCCGCCTGCAATTGGTCCAAAACGCCGCAGCGAGACTACTGACGGGTACCCGTAAAAGGGACCACATCACCCCGATTCTGGCCTCTCTCCACTGGCTCTCAGTACGCTACAGAATCAACTTCAAGCTCCTCTTATTCATATACAAAGCCCTTAACAAGCTTGCCCCCACCAATATCAAAAATCTGCTAACCTACCATTCTACCTCCAGGTCCCTCAGGTCGGCAGACTTGGGGCTACTGACTATCCCGCGGTCTAGGTTTAAGCTCAGGGGTGACCGCGATTTTGCGGTTGCAGCACCTAGACTGTGGAACAGCATCCCTCTTCTCATCAGAACTGCCCCCTCCATCGACTCCTTTAAGTCTAGACTTAAAACCTATTTCTACTCACAAGCGTCTCTTGAGGTCCTCTGAGGGTGCGCTGTAGATATGTATTTATGTATGCATTGTTAGATCTATGTGCCACTGTATGTAGCATGGTAGTACCTGCACTGATATAAAGCACTTTGGTCAATGAGAGTAAATGTGCTATAGAAATAAAATTGACTTGACGTGACTTGACTGGAAATTTCCCTTAGTGTGGAGGAAGAGGTTGCAAAAGTGGAACAACATGGAATTGGTGTGAATGGGTCATCAATGTTCGGCATGGACTCAATGGGCTGAAGGGCCTGTTTTCATGCTGTATCTTTCAATCAAATGAAGCTGCACACAGACAAGAGTGAGAGAAAACAAGAGACACAGAGTAAAGTTGATGCAAAGCACTTCTTCACTAAGCGCAATGAATCTTTGAAATTCTCTCCTCGATGGATGTAAAGGCTTGCCCATGAGATTTTTGGGAGGGAATGTCCAATGGTTTTAATTTCTCCCAATCCCTCTGTTTTTTCTAGAAGTTGTTTGCAACCAAATGTTGGCAGAGGTGGGGCCCACTGCCCCCCCGTGGAGACCTCTCTGTTTGAATGAGTACCTGAACCAATAAGCTTTCTAGGAAGGAGATGAATGCTAGATCGAGTTTCTTATTCTGGGCAGTCGGGAAAGAACCTGCATGTTTTCAAGCTTTTATGAACACAAGATGTTCCATACAACTTTACAGGCAACAGAGTGTTTTCACAGTATAATTGCTGATGCAGTTTGTGGGTTATGGCATCCCATTCCACACAATGAGATTTGATAAAATTGACTTCAAAGTTATCTTGATGAATATAGCCATGATATCAGCAAATCACATGAGTTTCACAATTGAGCTGCGGGGTCTGTTTTACATACTCGAGAAAAGGCAGATCCTCAGTTTGATGCCTCCATAGAATGATAGCACGTCCCAGTAGCCCTTCCATGATGTTGCCTGATTCTAAATCAAGCATGTTACCCCCTCGGCTCTGGTCAACTTCATTTCCTGCTTTGCATCCTCAGCTGGTGCCCGGCAGGTCTACAGGGCTGCAAGCTCACCCCTACTGGCCAATAACCCTCAACAAAATGGAAACTATGTTTGTCTGGGTTAGATTTGGTTCAGAACAGTGAAGTGTGTAAGTTCAACGTGGGTTGTTTGAATTTGAGATGGTTGGGTACTCTTTGTACTTATTCCACTTTGTCTGGATAATCGGAAAGCAAGTATTGCCAGAATATATTGTTAGTTCCTCATTCAACAGAGCAATCAATTCAAAAGCTAGGTACAAATCACTCGTTTCCTGTGGCACTTGAATCATTTCTAGGGCACATTGACCAAAGCTATCAGGTTTCTTTTCCGCACTTTAATGGGGTTCAATTTTTAAACATCAGTTGGTTAGTGTGCTGACTTTTACTGATACCCACTCTTTGTTTCCAGATTTTATTACCAAGTTGATAACTGACAACTGTTGTGGTGGCCTTTTTGAAAACGTAAACACTGTTAATTTAGATGGTTGAAGGCAGACACAAAATGCTGGACAAGAGTCAAGAGAGTCAAGAGTCAATTTAATTGTCATTTGGACCCCTAGAGGTCCAAACGAAATGCCGTTTCTGCAGCCATACATTACACACAAATAGACCCAGACACAACATAATTACAATTTTACATAAACATCCATCACATAGCTGTGATGGAAGGCCAAAACAAAATTATCTCTCCACACTGCACTCTCCCCCCCCCCCGATGTCAGAGCCAAAGTCATAGCCCCCGGCTGGCGACGGCGACCGTCCCGCGGCCATTGAAGCCACGCCGGGTGGTGCGAGGTCGCACACCGGGTCTTGATGCCGGAGCCCCCGGCGTGCGCTCGCAAGTACCTGCGGCCATTCCAGCCGCGCGGGGTGGTGTAGTGAGGCCCCGCTCCAGGAGCTCTTCAACCCCGCAACACGGGCGGGAGAATTCTCCGTTGCAGGAGCCCCGAAAAGCGGTCTCTCTCCAGGGAGCCGCGGGCTCCCGGCGCCGCCGCCCGCAGACCCGCAGCAGCAGCCCCCGACTCAGCAGCGGCATCGGCAGCAGCAGCAGCAGCAGCAGCAGCGTTCCTCCACCGCTCCGGTTTCGGCCAGCTCCGCGACGGCAACGGTGAGTCGGCACCTGAGTCCCTGGCTTCTTCCTGTTGGAGGCCGCTCCTCGTTGCGGCCTCAACGACAACGGAAACCCAACGAGAAAAAGGTCGGGTCTCCAGTGCAGGGAGAGATTTAAAAAGTTCCCCTCCCACCCCACCCCCACCCCCCCACACACACACCACAACAAAAAACAACAAAAACTACATTAAAACACAGACAGAAAATAATAAAAAACGCGGGCAGACTGCAGAGGCCACTGCTGGCCAGAGCCACGCCGCCTACCGGATCTCTGGAGAAAAGGAATAGGTGACATTTTGGGTCGAGGCCCTTCAGTCTGAAGAAGGTTCTCGTCCCGAAACTTTTCTCCAGAGATGCTGCCTGACCCTCTGAGTTACTCCAGCATTTTGTGCCTATCTTCGGTGCAAACCAGCATCTGTAGTTCCTTCCCACACTTTGAAGTTCATTGTTGATGAGAGCATTTGATTTGGAAGCAGGAGGAGGTGCCTTATCCCTCCTTCACACTCCACTGTTCAATGAGGAAATAGGCATGTTTCGGGTCGAGACCCTTCTTCAGACCCTTCTGAGTCCGAAGAAGGGTTTCGAGACCCGAAACATCACCTATTTCCTTCGCTCCCTCACCCGCTGCCTCACCCGTGGAGTTTCTCCAGCATTTTTGTCAACCTTCGATTTTCAAGCATCTGCAGTTCCTTCTTAAACACCACTGTTCAATAAGATCATTTTACCTCTGTGCTACTTTCTATGACTAACCCCATCTCCCTTGATTCCCTGAATATCAAAGCCCAGTCAGATTCTTCACCAGTTGTTAACCAGGTCGCAACCTACTCAACCCAAAGAAGGATCTTGACCCGAAACTTCAACATTTCCCCCCTTCCCCCCTCCCACATACTCCATGACTTGCTGAGATCCTCCAGCAGTTTGGTTCTTGCTCCAGCTTTCAACGTCAGCAATGTTGTGTTTCCCTCTTAACATACGGCAAAAGTTCAGGCAGGTAATCTGACCCCACTATTGTCCCCAGGGTAATTACAGATGGACAGTAAATGCAGTTCTTGCAAGCAGTGGCCACATCCTCTCAACGAATTTCTCAGGTTAACTGTTGAAACTTCTTGGGATGTTGAATCTTAAGCTTCCTGTGTGGAAAACTGTGCAGCTGGAGTCAGGTTTCACATGCAGATTTATGAACTGTAAAAGCTTTATTTTAGATCAGCTGAGTTTGCATCTTATTTTTTGGCTAGAGGAATGTGGGGTCAACTAGTTTTATTTTGGTTGAGAGGCCTTTACATTACATAGTGGAATGCTGTGGCTTCGCCATCCATTCTAGCGGAGACCCAAGTTTACGTCTCTCAAAGAATATTTTGATGCCCATGAGGCAGTTTCTCAAGTGAGCCCGTTTAAAAAAATATGAGAGCAGGGCAACGAGCGGAGTACTGTACGTGTTGCCGACTGCGACTGTCATGAAACAGACCTGGAGTTTAGTTATCTTTATTCTTGACTATAGCATCACATGCAGGCAGAGGAGATTTGTCAACTTGGCAAAGATAGACACAAAGTGCTGGAGTAACTCAATGGGTCAGGCAGCATCTCTGGAGAAAAAGGGTGGGTGACCTTTCGAGTCAGGACCACTTCATGTGTCATGTTCAGCGCGGACATTGTGGACTGAAGACCCTGTCCTACGCTCGACTGTGTCTGTGTATCTTCTAATTAATTCTAAATGGGTTCCAATTGATCCCATGGATGCAGTTCATGTGCTGTCCTTGGATGTTTCTTCAATATTGCTGCAGCTATTGGCAGTTCCTACGATGCATTGGTCCCAAAGGCTAAATTATTTTCTTCTACCTTGACAATGTTTTGGCTCTAACATAAATGAAACCATGATCCATTTGGGGGGGGCACCATTTACAGGAGAGAGTTTCCAAGCAGAACAGTTATAGCCTTGGGGTGTCCAAATTCCAGCTTTGCTGCTGCTCTGTCTGGGTAGAGGTTGCAAAGAATGTCCAGCATGGAAGCAAGCTGTTCAGGCAGCTGAGTTCATGAGGTCATAAGGGATAGGAGTAGCATTAGGCCATTTGGCCCATCAAGGCTACTCCGCCATTGAATCATGGCTGATCGATCTTGCCCTCCTAATCCAGTTCTCATTGGCCATCAAGTACCAATTACCACTAATCCCACATTGATCCCGTTATATTCTCGCCACATTCTCACCTGTTTCCCCCAGGTTTAGAACTTGCCTGCACACTGGGGACAATTTACAGAAGCCCGTTGACCACCTGACCAGCATGGAGTAAGAATGCATTAAAACTGATTTCAAGATTATGGAAGCTTATCTACACTGCAGTACTGCATTCTAGAGCCCACAGTAATTAGCCCAGAAGCCCCTGGAAATGGAAACATGTTATTCTGTCAATTGGAAGGAAAATTGGAGTGCTTGAGAAAGGTACCACTGTACAATGACTTCAAACAAACCAACCAAGATGACTGCTAGTTTTATTGAGTAATGCAGTATGGTGCTGTATGTTTTATACCTCCTCAGGTATTATGCATTATCCATGGAGGAACACCCCTCCCTTAGCTTGGGCAATCAAGATTAATTGGTGGTTAAAGGATGGTCCTCCTGAGAGCGAGTTGGATGCCTGCTCCAATGTCAGCTCAGTTGAAACATGAAGTGGTCAGCTACATGGGGCTTGGGGTCAGGCGTATGTATTTTGTCATCTTAGTGAAGATAAACACAATGCTGGAGTAACTCAGCAGGTCAGGCAGTCTCAGGATGCCACCTGTCCCATCCTTCCCATAGATGGGGTTTAGAATGATGCTGTAAAAGCATCATAAGTGCAGCATGATGGCGCAGCGGTAGAATTGCTGCCTTACAACGCTAGAGACCCAGGTTCGATCCTGACTAGGGGTGCTTGTTTAAACCGAGTTTGTACATTCTTCCCGTGCCTGCATGGATTTTCACTGGGATCTCTGTTTGTAGGTTAAGTGGCTGGGTATAATTGTAAATTGCCCCCCTGTGTGTGTAGATAGTGTATGTGTGTGGGGATGGCTGCTCGGCGTGTACACGGTGGGGCCTGTCTCCACACCATATCTCTAAAAACTAAATTACTTGTTTAATAATAATAATAATAATAATTTTATTTATAGAGCACTTTAAAAACAAACATAGCTGCAACAAAGTGCTGTACATCTCTAAATCTGTTTATCTTATGACGTGCCGCATACTGGTATGGCTGGCTTGTGAACCCAGAAACTTGTGGCTTTGTGTTGCAGTTCAGGAGTAAAACAGAATGTTTGCTCCAGTGAATTGCCAGGGGTGTGCCTTATTGTCAGAGGTATCACCTTTTTGAACTGACATTCAAACCGATGACCCATGAACCTCCCAGGGGGATGTAAAATATCTCCTGGCACAGCGTTGGGAAACAAAAGGAGTTAATCTCAGTGTCCAGGAGCAGTGTCCTCGATCACAATCAAAATCACTAAAACAAGGGGCTGTCAATTAACTGTTCCTGGGAACTTGCTGTACACAGAGATCCTTAATCAGCCAGAATTCCTTTGGGATGTTCTGAGGTATTGAAAGACATCAAATAAAAGCGTGTATTTTATTGTCCGTCTGCCTTGCAGAGCTGAAATGTTGTTGGTGGTTTGAAATGTATAGTAAAAATACTGGAAGTACTCAGCAGGTACGGCAGTATCTTGGAGAGATAAATAGAGTTGACATTTCAGGTCAACAACCCTTCTTCATTTCTCATGAGAAGATACTGGGGCTATTTTCAAATTGGCCGTTTCCTGCATTCTCCTATTGTTAAACACCAGTGTAAATTTGAATGCAGTATTTGGCTGCCTGAACAACTCGCCTGTCCTGCTGCCCTTCGAAGATCCTCCCAGCCTCGCACTATCCTTCATCCCTCGCTTGGCCCACCGTCCTTTGCATGCCTGCCCTTGGTGCAGTGTCTTGAGTGGCACTCCCTGCTCTTTACATGACACCAGGTGCACGTGCCACAGAGTGTGGTGCGTGTGCAGTCAGTCATAGTCAGTAAGACTACCAGTAGTGGGAAGGCTGCTCCATAGGCTGTTAGCTCTGGAAGGGAGAAACAGCAACAGAGCTGTATGAGGGTTTCCTGCTTTGTTTCATTTATTTATGTTGGGGCATCTGGGCATTGTCATGAATTATTGCACATCCACAATGCAACTTAGGAAGGTGCTGGTGAGCTGCCACATTGAACTATTGAAGGTGCTCCCACTAAACATCTTTGACCTCGTGCCAATGAAGGACTGGTAGGCTGTCACTCCAGGGGAAAGTGGACACTTGCTATTGGGATGGTGGACATCTGACCCATGCTGGGATCAGTGTCGTAGCACGACCATAACTTGGGGAAATGGAGAGGGTTTCAAACCAGGCAGTGCACACAAGGCATCAAAGTTGGATTCAAAGAGCAGAGAAACTACCTGTACTACTATTTTTAGTAGTTTCCATTTTTATTTCAAATCTCTAATGCCTGCATTTTGTTTGCTTTTTGATTTCCAGAACATATCTCTTTTTAACAAGATTACGATATCCCAGCCACTGTAGCACTTGAACTGTCGTTGCTGTGGCAACAGCCTGTTTTGAACTTTAACTTGTGGGTCTGCCTGTCACCAACAAGGTTACTTGAAGATTTATGATAACACAAGTTGAAACATAATCAGATCTAATAGCCTCCAGATACAAATACGAGACAGCTCAGCATGAGGCTTAGGAAAGGATTCCTCACCCAAAATGTTAACTTGCACAACACACAGATAGGCAAATGGATATGCAGAGAATGGAAAGATATGGATCATGAGCAGGCAGATGAGATCAGTTTATCTTGGTATCATGTTTAGCACAGGCAATGTGGGCTGAAGGGCCTGCTCCTGTGCTGTGGTGTTCTATTCACAGGATGCAAGAGAATGTGGACTCAGCCCAGTCCATCATGGGCACAGCCCTCACCACCTTTGAAAGCATCAGGAGGCACGGTCTCAAGAAGGCGAAATCTATTATCAAGGATCCCAGTCGTCATGCCTCTTCTTACTGCTGCCAGTGGGGAGGAGGTACCAAAGCCTGAAGTCACACACTAGGCTCATGAACCGCTACTTTCCTACAACCATCAGGTTGATGAACTGACCTGCACAACCCTAACCACATCTCAGCAACACTAAACACACCCCTGCACAATCATGGACATTTTCCAGTTGTGTTTTGCGCCAACGTTTTGTTTTTGCAATGTCCTTTTATTTTCACTGGCATGCAAAATCTATGTGTAATTTATGAATCATTTACATTTTTGTGAGACTATGTGCCTGTAATGCTGTTGTAAGCAAGATGTTCATTGCACCGGCACCTGTCCGTTCTTGTGCATATGACAATAAACTTGACGACTAATTTTTCCTTTCTTCCTGTCCATGGCACCCTCTCTCCCTCTCTCCCTCCCTCTCCGACCGTGGTTAAACCAGACATATATTGAAGGAAGCATCAGACCAGCAACCTGAACTGTGCAGAGATGATTACTGACGCTCCGTTGAGAACATTGGCCGTGACAAGTTTGAAGAACTTCAAACTAGCAAAAGGATTTGAGTATAGGAGCAGGGAGGTTCTACTGCAGTTGTACAGGGTCTTGGTGAGACCACACCTGGAGTATTGCATGCAGTTTTGGTCTCCAACTCTGAGGAAGGACATTATTGCCATAGAGGGAGTACAGAGAAGGTTTACCAGACTGATTCCTGGGATGTCAGGACTGTCTTATGAAGAAAGACTGGATAGACTTGGTTTATACTCTCTAGAATTTAGGAGATTGAGAGGGGATCTTATAGAAACGTACAAAATTCTTAAGGGGTTGGACAGGCTAGATGCAGGAAGATTGTTCCCGATGTTGGGGAAGTCCAGGACAAGGGGTCACAGCTTAAGGATAAGTGGGAAATCCTTTAAAACCGAGATGAGGAGAACTTTTTTCACACAGAGAGTGGTGAATCTCTGGAACTCTCTGCCACAGAGGGTAGTTGAGGCCAGTTGATTGGCTATATTTAAGAGGGAGTTAGATGTGGCCCTTGTGGCTAAAGGGATCAGAGGGTATGGAGAGAAGGCAGGTACGGGATACGGAGTTGGATGATCAGCCATGATCATATTAAATGACGGTGCAGGCTCGAAGGGCCGAATGGCCTACTCCTGCACCTAATTTCTATGTTTCTATGTTTAAATCAAACACATCTGCCACTCTATGGGTTTATTTAAATGTGTACCCATGCTATGTTTATCAAGACGCTTTTTACCACTGGCCTGCTTAGTTTAATGACAACAAGTCTCATCCTGTTCTGCAGTGTTTCTACATTGCTGCAGTCTATTGTGGAAGCAGTAGCTTGATGTTTGTCAGGACCTCTGTGTTTACACCACTCAACCCAGCTCATGTTGTCCTGGTTCTCGTAATTGTGCTGTTGAGATAAGGAGGTGAAGAAATAGGCAATGTCCTTGTGTAAACCAAGCACAAGGTGAAGTTCATCTAGCTTTAAGGGCCTGTCCCACGAGCATGCGACTCCATGCGGCAAGCGCGACCTAACGTGGCCGCTTGAGCCGTATGGCCTCGCGGGGTCGGTCCCACTTCGATCGCCGGCGCCGTATGGAGTTGTGCGGAGCTGGTCCCGACATCGCGCGGAGCTCCGGAAAACTGACCGTGTTCAAAAATTCCGCTCGGCAACGGCCTGCCAGCCCGTAGCCACCTTGACGCCGTACGCACCGCCTCGACGGGCATGCGCAGCGTCTCGACACCGTACGCAGCGTCTCGACGCCGTACGTCATGCGCGGACTTCGCTCGAACTTCACGTCACTCACTCGACCTCCGCGCGGTCCCCGCTGCCGGTTTGGTCGCGCTCGCCGCATGCAGGCGCATGCTGGTGGGACCGGCCCTGTACCGGGATCACTCGACCTCCGCACGGCCCCCGCTTCCTGTTTGGTCGCGCTTGCCGCATGCAGGTCGCATGCTCGTGGGACAGGCCCTTTACTCACACCAGCAAGCATGAATGGAGTGATTTTAGAGAAGAGCATGCAATCTCACACTTGCCTGTTTCAGTGTACAATGATGCTTGTCTTTTTTTAAATTTATTTTTTTATTTTTATTAGAAGCAATTGTACAAGAATAAAACATTCGGCACGTAAAATTATACAATCATTGCACAGCTTCAATTTTGACCTTTTAACCTGAAAATGAAGGAAAAGAAGAAGTGAGAGAAAGAGTGAAAAGTGAAAAAATAGGACCCCTAGACTACCAAAGTAGTGTGGCCAAAGAGTGAATAAAGATATAAGAGGAAAAGAAGAGAAAATAAAATAAAAGGGAAAAAAGAAAAAAGTGGAGATAAAAAGCCCCTCGCCCCCCACCCACCTCACCCAACCCAACCCAACCCATAGTTGGATTTAATCCAAATTTGTGTTGCACCATACTATCCTTGTAAGAATTCGGTAAAGGGTGTCCATGTCTTGAAAAATTGATCTTGTTTTTCTGCCAAGACAAACCTAATATTTTCCAGATGTAGTGGCTTGGACATGTGTGTAATCCACATCTTTACAGTAGGGACTAATGTATGTTTCCAAAATTTAAGTATTCGTTTTTTCGCCGTTATCAGGCCATAATTAAGGAAACGTCTTTGAAATAATGTTAGCTCAGAACAGACTTCTGACGTACCTAGAGTAAGCAATTCTGTGTCGGGGTCCAATTTTATTTTAAGTATTTTAAGTAATGATGCTTGTCAAGGAGACCGCTTTTTTTTTTCCTTTAAGTATTCCTGCATGAAGGAAGGATAAATAAACTCCCTGAGAAAAAAATTAATGTCAAACTTACTTCCGAAGTTGCGCTTGCAGAATGGGAAGGACTATTTCTTTCTTCCTCTCCTTGCGGGTAGGATGAATTCTAATGTCTCTTTCTCTTTAACCTGCAAAGTTAGAAGTGGCTGAAGTAGGGTGTCAAACTGAAACTAGACACAAAATGCTGGAGTAACTCAGCGGGAAAGGCAGCATCTCTGGATAGAAGGAATGGGTGATATTTTGGGTCGATTTTGTGTCTATCTCCAGTTCCTTCTGTCTGCTCTTAACGAACCACTGTTCACTTTCAACACTCGCATGCCATTCATGCTTTCTGCCTTTCTGAGCAGCTTCATTCCTACATCGCGCTTGATTGAGAGCATGCTGCTTAATGAGGCTGTCATATTGCTGGTTTCATATAACCATATAACAATGACAGCACGGAAATAGGCCATCTCGACCCTTCTAGTCCGTGCCCAACACGCATTCTCCCCTAGTCCCATATACCTGCGCTCAGACCATAACCCTCCATTCCTTTCCCGTCCATATAACTATCCAATTTATTTTTAAATGATAAAAACGAATCTGCCTCCACCACCTTCACTGGAAGCGCATTCTACACAGCCACCACTCTCTGAGTAAAGAAGTTCCCCCTCATGTTACCCCTAAACTTCTGTCCCTTAATTCTCAAGTCATGTCCCCTCAGAGTTTATTGAAATCAACACTTCTCAGACATTCACATTTGGCCAGCATGGTTTACTGCTAGGCTTCTAATGTAGGCAAATGTTGCTTTGTTGCCCAGTACTTGTATACATTAACTTTTAGTGTGATGGGCTGCAGTGTCGGGACAGTGCAGTGTTTTGGGTTGAACAACAAGTGCCCAAGGATGACTATGTTTATCCACAAAGGATGCCTGGGTGTTTTTTGACTATGTTGCAGGTGCTATATGGATACAAGTCATGAGTTAGCCGAGTTTGAGATTGGGCCACCTGCCAAGGATAGGCCTCTCACTAGAAAAGGAAACACTGATTCCATCATTCTATACAGATGAACCTTCTCTGATCTGAGTCAGTCAAATAACACAGAAGCAGGTGTGTTGGAGTAACTTGTCCAACCAAATGCCCAATCTACGCTAAGCCCTCTAGCCATGTTTGACCCAAAACCCTTCAAAACGTTCCTATCCATGTACCTGTCCAAATGACTTAACAGCCTGAACGACCTCCACTGGAAGCTTGTTCCACATAGCACCATCCCTGTGTGGAAAAGTTGCCCCTCAGGTTTCTATTAAATCTTTCTCCCCTCACCTTAAACCTATGTCCACTGGTGTAAAAGACTCTGTGCATTCACCCTATCTATTCCCCTCATAATTTTATACACTTTGATACGATTACTCCTTGGAGCACAGGCGGCTGAGGGGTGAAGTCCCAAAGGATAAAGTCCAAGCATCAGGCTTTCCCAAAAACTTGGAGGTTTCTGACTGAGCCATTTTCTCAACTGCATCTTGTATTATTTTAGTTAATTTAGTTTTCGAGACTCAGTGCGGAAACAGGCCCCTTGGCCCACCAGGTCCATGCCGACCAGCGATCCCCACACACTAACACTATCCAACGCACACTAGCGACAATTTACAATTCTACCAAGCCAATTAACCTACAAACATGTACGTCTTTGGAGAGTGGGAGGAAATTAGAGATCCCGCGAAAACCCATGCTGATCACAGGGAGAACGTACAAACACTGTGCATAGTCAGAGGCCTATCCTTGGCAGTGGCCCAATCTCAAACTCGGCTAACTCATGACTTGAATTCATATAGCACCTGAAATCATGATTGAACCCGGGTCTCTGGCGCTGTAAGGCAGCAACTCTACCACTGTGCCACCCCTGATCTAGTATAGACCAGTAATAGTCTAATGTACCCTGTTCAAGATGGTGGTACCATTGCCAGTTTTGTTGTGACATAATGTGATCTGCACCACCTGACAATGCTCTAACTAGTTCCTCTTGGTTTTCGTATGGATCCTTGGCACCAATTTCATGATGCTTTGATGCTAGGAGTGATTGCTGAGATCTTTGAATACAACATCAAACAAAATACACCCTGAAGCAGGTCTCTGCACATTGTGGATATGCCCTTTGGCAAATTTGTACATAGCAGAACTGGCAGCAGGAAGGGCAGTTGATTTCTCACCAGCATTGCAATGAACACACTTATTCCTGTGGAAAGTTGCTGATTTTCCCAGTAGGCATGGAGGACCTGAATCGGAATTTTGTTTGTGCTCTGTCTTATCAAAGATGTAAGTGACTTGACCACCCCGCAGTTCTAAGTGGGAATGTTGTGCAATATCGATACAGTCCGACTACAGCTCTTATTGCTGACTCAGTGATTTATTTCAGACATCTTTAACCTCTCACTATTCCATTCTGAGGCCCCCACCTGCTTCTAATAGACCACTGAAGATAGCCGCAAAATGCTGGAGTAACTCAGCGGGACCGGCAGCATCTCTGGAGAGAAGGAATGGGTGGTATTTCGGGTCGAGACCCTTCTTCAGACTGGTAACAACTATCTAGACTACACTTCTTCCCCACCCTGCTTCCTGCAAAGAATCTATCCCCCTACTCCCAATTCCTCTGTCTACACCGCATCGGCGCCCAAGACGAGGTGTTCCATACTGGGTTTTCTTTTTAGCAGTCTGAAGAACGGTCTAGACCTGAAATGTCATCCATTCCTTCTCTACAGACATGCTGCCTGTCCCACTGAGATACTCCAGCATTGTGTGTCTATCTTTGGTGTAAACCAGCGTCTGCAGTTCCTTCCTATTCAAATAGACCACTATCAACCCAGTGCTGAAGAAAAGTAAGGTAGTGCGCCTTCATGTCCATCATCCACTGATGCTGACGTCCACCATCACAAAGTGCTTTGAGAGACTGGTGATGGCACGCATTAACTCCAGCCTCCCAACATATCCTTGATCCACTGCAGTTTGCTTACCATCATAACTGGTCCACAGCACCTGCCATCTCCTCCCTTGCCCTAAATTCATCCCTAGAACAACTAGAAAACAAGGACTCCTACATTACACTCGTATTTATTGCCTACAGCTCTGCCATAATCCCATCCAAACTCATCTCCATATTTGGGGACTTAGGAACAGCTCCCCCCCCCCCCCCCCCTCCCCTCAGCCACTTATTCCTCGATTTTCTTACCCACGGATCTCAATCGGTGAGGAAAGGTGACAACACCTCCCCCACAGTCATTCTCAACAGCAATGTCCTGCATTCCCCCACTATACTCTCTACACACTCATGACTGTATGACCAAATTCAGCTCTAATTCCATCTACAAGTTTGCAGACTAAACCACTGTGGTGGGCCGAATCACAAACAATGAAGGGACAGAGGAGAGGAAGGGGATAGAGTTCTATGGCATCAATATTACCATATTACCATACGGCCAATGAGCCACACCAATGCCTCTACTCCCTGAGGAGATTGGGAAAAATTGGCACATCTTCAGTGACTCTTACAGTCTCTTGAGGCCATGTTCCTCAAGGTTACATTGGGCATTGTTATAACAGTGCAGAAGGATACAGACAGAAAGGTCAGGGTGGGATCAGGAATAGACGGGGCAGGCAAAGGGCAGCTTGGAGTCACTCTGGCGGACTCAATGTCAGTACTTTGCAAACCTGTCGTCCAGACTATGTTTGATTTCACCATTGGAGAGGAAGCCATCTGCAGCCTGAACATTATTCAGAAGGTTATTGGTGCAGCACAGGGACATTGTATATCTGGGGCTGGAGCGAGGCACTGGAGTGGGTTCCTATGAGGCCGTGTTTATGAAATTGGCGCTCTGTTCCAACCAGACATTTACTACTGAATTACAAATCCCACAGGAGGAAACAATCTTGCAAGTTTTGATAAGGCTGTGCCATGAATATAAATGTTTTCATTGTTGCTGTGACAAAGAGGTCTAATTAATGAACATTGGATTGAATGTGGTCCTTCTGTGGAACATTTTCTTATTCATTGAACATCCAGATTAAACAAACATTAAGGACTGCCTAATCAAAGCGAGGGTTTCAGCAACAGATGAAGCTGAGCCAAATCAATTACTGAGCAGTAGGTGAAGTTCTCTACATTACAGGCATAGCCACTGAAATACACGTGGCATCAAGGTTGCAAGTACCCCATTTCCCTTTTCATTCGGCTGCCAGAGGGCGAGGGCCAGGACATGGTGTTTGTGGTCAGAGTTGAGATATTACTTTGTTAATATTAAGGAGGAAGAGGTTTTAGGTGGCACAGTGTAGAGTAGTTGCCTCACAACTTCAGCGACGGGGTTCAATGCTCACCTTTGGTGCTATCTGTGTGAAGCTTTGCACATTTTTCCTGTGACCGCCCGGGTTTCCTCGAGGACGTATGAGTTGGGAGATGAACTAGCTGTTGTAAATTTCTTCTCCTGTATAGTTGAATGATACAATCTGGGGCTTTTGGTGATAATGTGGGGGGGAATGAAATTGGATAGGTTTGGATTGGTGCTAGTGGCTGCTCAATAGTAATTATTTCCATGCTCTAAGACTTGTAAGTTTCTATTTGAATACAGCTGGTTGGCATTAATGTCCTTGTGGAAATAGACACTCTTTGGAGGTCCACTGGTTGGCATTAATGTCCTTGTGGAAATAGACACTCTTTGGAGGTCCACGGATCTGGGAAGAAAAGCTTTTGTGTATGATTCTTCTGTCACAACTAGATAAATACAAAATGGGGCAAGGTAATTGTGGACTCAGAGTACTAGCAGTGGCAGAGAGGTGTGAGAGGATAATATGGTCAACCTGATTGAGAAGGTTGAAGAGAGATGCATCTCTTGAATCATAATCGTATAGGTTGTCGTAGGTAACTTCAATAAGAATTGTTCAGCACTGTGGTTAGGGCAAGAATCTATTTAGAGGAATTCGGACAAGTAGTTGTTGAAGAAATGGACACAGACACAGAAGGCTCAAACTGTTCAAAGATACTGGAGGGAAAAGGGAGATTGGTGATGAAGTGGTGGTTTGCAGGGATTTAAAAGGTACTGTTTTAAGAAGAGAGGTAGATGAGCATGGCAGACAAAGGAGTGGAGCCGGTATCTGAGAGGACTATTACAACATCAGCTAACTTTGGAATTGGCAAGGGAAGATAGGTAGGTGTTCAGTGGTTTAATGGGACAGGGTCAAAGGGACAGAACAGGGGTCTCGTGAAGAAATGATATCACTTCATTATTGTGAAATCTTGTGTTTTCTACAATAGAGGCGACATCTCAAGGGCTCGCTGGCAGTTATTTGTCACACTGAAATGATTAAATTGCTTTTTTTTTGTGGAAAAGTTGAAGGGCCTGCTTCTGTGTTGTTTTTCTCCGCGACTTTATGACTCTTAAGGTTGCTGAGTGTTTATCTAAAGGTCCATCATTTTAGTAACGAGATTTAAAACTAGTCAAATCTACTATAATTTTGTGTTTTATTCTTGGAGATTTTTTTGGAACATGTAATTACTGGGATGGTTCACACTAACTGTCTCTGGATTTCCTGCCCAGATAATGACCTTTATGGAATCTATTGCAAGTACATCATGACGAGAAAGTCCAGTTGCTTGGTTGAATGTTGATGGGGGAAAGTCCATATTGTTGCTCAATCCTATCAACTGCCTTTCTCAGTGTGTCACTTGGCATGGGAACGGGCCACTCCAAGTCCTCTCTGACCAGCAAGCACTCAGTTACACTAATCCCATGTCATTCCCTCCAGATTCCCATAAGCTTCCCCCAGATTCCCTCGCTCACCAGTAAACTGCAGCCAATTAATTGACCAGCCCACTCATCTTTCTGGGATATGCAGGGCACCTTTGTTGTCACCACATAGACATGAAAACACCACACACTTGGCTAAATTACTTCTGAATCCTCCATTATACTGGCCTTTCACAGTAACTCATCTCTGTTTTTAAAGTTATTTAAAAAAAAAACAGCCCCATCTCACAGCCTTACTCCAGCACTTTGTGTCCTTTCGAGTAAACCAGCATCTGCAGTTCCTTGTTTTAACCATGTCTATGTATCTCCCCCATTATTGCAAGGTACATGGACCCTACTTGAGGTAACAGTAACCCTTGTAATGGCATCCAGTGTATTCCCCATCTTCTCTCATTTCTATTATATCCTGTAGACTCTGCTCTGTCCTTAAATCAAAAAAGAGCGGCAGATGTTGGAAATGTAAAAGTAGAAAAATGCTGGAAATGCTCAGCAGGTCAGGCTGCATCTGTGGAAAGAGACACAGAGTTAACGTTTCAGGCCCTCAGTGGTACCTCTGCTGAAGGCTGTTTGATCTGAAACGTTAGCTCTGTTTCTATCCCAACAAACGTGATCCAACCTGCTGAATCTTTTCTGTTTAGTCTTTGCCCTGCAGCAGTGGTTTAAAGAAACTAATAGCAAGCAAAATCGTTCGATTCCAAGTGTAAATTCTTTCAGTTGCAGGCTTCTAGACCCCACAGATCTGAGTCGAGTTTTAGTCGCCAATTAAATCAGAAATTCAACCTTCGCCCATCACCCGCGCCTTGTTGAGATTTTGTCCGATGGGATTTTTACTATTTTGCAACTGTGTTTCCAAGTCAATCGAATCCCAATTGACATGGCCAAATGATGCAGTGCTCCAACACACCCAAGAAAAACTTTGGAATTTTTTTTATAACAGGTTATTTAAAACTGAAGGCAAAATTTTGGACTGGATAGGTACTGGCAGAGGATTAGAAAGTAGCAAATACTTATTGGAGGCACCATGTTGGGGTGGGTATTAAGTTCTGAGAGAGTGCCTCAGAGGCCAGAGTTGGAATAATTTCCATCTTCAACACTTGGTTTAAAAAACTCTGTAAATTGGAAAATGTTGGACTTGAACCCAAACTAGGAGGCAGGAACAACAAATGTGTTAGACTAATTACATAAGTGGAAGAAAAAAAACCGGCATTAAATCTAAAGTGGGTGTTACATGTATGTGTTGTTGAATAGTGCTAAGAGAGACCTAGAGATTTTTTACAGATTCCACCCCAACCCGGTTAATCTCTGTACTGCCCTGACAAACAATTAAACAGGCCTCTCACCTTTGTCAGGCCAGTAGTAGAGTTCAAGCTATAGGAAGAAACAACACCAACCAAGGATCTGAAACGTCACCTATCCATGTTCTTCAGAGATTCCTCCTGACCCACTGAGATACTCCAGCACTTTGCATCATTTTTTTTAAAGAACGAACAGCTATCGGATCACCACTCAGCCCCTCCACTGCAGGGATAACAATCCCAGTTTACCAGTGCAAGATATACACTGGATCACACATCCCTGTGCTTCGTGTACACAGCCCTGGACAATGTAGTGTATGAATGATTAGACATGTAAACCAGCTATTGGCAACTGCAACCACTGCTTATATTCATATCTGCTTTTACTCTAGTAAAATGACCAATTCTGTGGAAAGTTATCAAACCAAGTATGAACTGAGGTGGTCATAGAGGTATACATCGTGGAAACAGGCCCTTTGGCCCAACTTGCCCAAACCGACCAATGTCCCATCTGCACTGGTCCCACCTGCCTGCGTTTGGCTTGTGTTCCTCTAAACCTGTCCTATTCATGTACCTGTCTAAATGCTTCTTAAACGTTGCAATAGTATCTGCCATAACAACCTCCTCCAGTAGCTCGTTCCACACACCCATCAACCCTTTTTGTAAAAAAAGTTACCCCTCAGGTCCCTATTAAATCTTTCCCACCTCACCTTAAACCCATGTCCTCTGGTTCTCGATTCCTCTACTCTGGGCGAGAGACTCTGTGCGTCTACCCGAACTATTCCTCTCATGATTTTGTACACTAGTTAATGAGATACTACAGCAGCTAGGAGGTAGGTTAAGAGAAAGTTTTTAGGAAGCAGCTTAACGAGGTAGAGTGAATTCCAAAGCCCGAAGCCTTGACAGCCAAGATAATGCAGTGCCTGAGGAATAGATGATTGTGGATGGAATATGTATGTGATGCCTACAGGGATATTAGACTCGGAGATGGGCATGAAGTGTAAGATAATCTATTTGAGGTCTGTTTCATGCTGTTGAAATCTGAGTTGTCAATTCCTCAGACAGGCCCTTCCGTTTAGTTCTGACGATATTCATTTTTGATTTGCAGATGCCAATGTATTTCTGGTGTACAGCGAGAAAACGAGGAGTTGCCTGGAGAGCCGGGGTTCCAGCGTGGCACTGGCCCTGACCTGCAACGAGAGCTCCAGCCACCAGCAGTGGAAATGGGTCTCCAGGCTGCGCCTCTTTAACCTTGGATCCGAGCAGTGCCTGAGCACCCAGAGGAAGAACGAGACTACACCCACCCTGGGCATGACCGAGTGTGATCAGGAGTCCGCCCAGATGCGATGGCATTGTAACAGTCTAGGGCAATCAGCTCAGCACCATTCTGAATCTGCAGCCTGAAGCCAGCGCCTCAGGGCCTGAGGACCTGTGGAGGATATACAACACCAATGACGACCTGTGCTCTCGACCCTATCATGGTAAGGTCTAATATCCTCAGTACTCCTTAATCCCGCATGAGTCATGTTCATTTAGCGTTTAGATATGAATCAACTTCTAACTTGGAGATAAATTGTTAATCTAGCTCCTTTACAGTGCCACGGTTTCTGGATCTTGTAGGCATATAGCTTCCCTGTCCCTGGATGATAATAGGACATTCCCATCATCCCCCCTTCTCCTCTTGCATTTGGCAGAAGATTAAAAAAAAAAGTGCGAAAGCATATACCATCAGATTCAGGAATAGATTCTTCCCTGCTGTTATCAAACTATTGAATGGTCCTCCTCTAAACTAGGGTGAGGTCTTCATCTATCAACCTACCTGAATTTTTGAAAATCTGAATTTTCTTTCAAACTTAAAGTCATAAGGCTATAACATTATATTCATCACTCTGGTATATTTCTCCTTGCGTTACTAGTTGTACTTGTGTGTGACTTGATCGTACTCCTGCATTGTATGATTTGATTGGATAGCACACAAAGTTTTTCACTTACATATGACACATAACAATTATAAACCAATACCAAAAATGGCACAGTGGCACAGCCTCTTATAGTTTTATTTATTTCTATCAGGAGTCCATTCAACTTCCAACGCTCCAGAAATAAAACAATTCAAATCTGACCTTGTATCTCCTTCTAACTGTCACCATCTAATCATCTCCTAAACATCTCGTTCTGCCACCATCTAATCCAGGCAGCATTCTGTTAAGTCTCTTCTGCACCATCTCCAAAGCCTACAAATCCTTCCTGTAATGGGACAACCAGAACTGCACCAATAGAGCCAAATGCAGCCTAACCAAAATCCTGGTTTGAATGCAAAAATTGGTTATACTGGTGATCCATTTGTGTTTCAATAAGCAGGTCATTCAAAAATCTACAGTGTGCAGATGAAATGTCAGAACACCTTATTTTTAAATTAATTACTTCTATTAAACAATTAGCATTGTTCTTACACACACACACACACACACACTCACACACACACACACACACACACACACACACACACACACACACACACACACACACACAGGGGCGGAAAACCCGGGGGGGCCAGACTTAATTATTTATACAATACAAAAACTTGGGGTGGATGTCCCCCACCTCTAAAAACATGCCCCCCCCCCCATGTTTTTTGAGAGGTGGGGGACATCCACCCCAAGTTTTTGTAATCCCGATTTTAAAATCTCCGCTTTTAGCGCTGGATTGAGCCTCCGAAGCCTCGCGCGTGAGTGTGCGCATGCGCGCGTGGCCGCCAAAAATTGTGTCCCCGTCCCCTCCATGTTTTGATAGCGAGTTCCGCTCTTGCACACACCACCCCCCCCCCCCCCCCCCCCACACAAACAATTCGCAGCATCCTTATGTCCTGAAATTCCTATATAAATATATATATATATATATTTGAATGTCAGGAAATAAGGATGATGTAATTTTTCATAATCTCTATAATGTATAAATAATTAAATAAATCTACGAGTTTCAGGAAATAAGGGTGATGTAAATTTTCTTTGATGACCCTCCTCTAAGTATTAGCTGCAGAGGGACGGTGATGGGACGTTTAACCAGATGCTACCATAATGTAACATAATTATTGTTTCCAATTGGCCTGATCACATGAACCATGTGAACAATCGTGTCGGTGGCGAATACTGAGATTGTGAGGAGGGATTTGGAAATAATACATATTTTTTTAAATGCAGATAGTAAGTAATCCTGCAAGGATTAATAGAGTGTCTAGAGAAAATGTTGGTCCCATCGAGTGTGAAACTGGGGAATTAATAATGGGAATTAGAAAAATGACAGCAATTCCAAATAAATACTTTGGATCGATTTTCAGGCAAGAAGGCATATGACAAAAAAAAAAATCACAGTAACGAGAATCAAGAACTATGGGGAAGGAAGTATTTAAAACAAGCTCTATATTTGAAGAAAAAATACTTGCAAACTGATGGACGCTTGGCCAACAGCCTTGGGTCAAGGAAGAAATGGCTGCAGATTTAATGGATGCATTGGCTGTAATCCAGCAAAATTCCTTAGATTCTGGAAAGGTCTAATAGGATTAGAAAAATCCCATTATTTAAGAAGGAATGAAGGCAGAATGCAGGAAATTATAGCACTGACATCTGTCATTGGAAAAATGCTGGAATTCATTATTAAGGGAGAAAATCATAAAACAATCTGACAGAATTATGGTCTTCTGAAAGCAAAAATGTTTTTAACAAAGTGACTAGAATTTTTGAAGGATGTAACAAATTGTGTGGATAAGGCAACCTCAGATGACACTTTTGAGCACATGAGTTTGGGAGTTAATATATTGACATGGATTGGGAAAGCTAACTAGCAGCATACAGTTGTGATAAATGGATCATTTTTCCAATGGAAGTCAGTAACTATTGGGGCTATCAGTGTTGGAGTCTCAACTATTTATTATTTATATCAATAACTTGGATGAAGGGGTCAAATGTACTGCAGCCAGAAATTGCCAACAATACAAAGATAGGGACGCCAGCAAGTTGTGAGAAAGATATATCAAGCCTGCAAAGGGATATAGATAGGTCAAGTGAATTGGCAGGAACTTGTCCGATGGAGTAGAATGTGGGAAAATCTGAGGTTATCTACTTTGGAAAGACGAATCCACATTTTTTTTTTGAAAGCTTTGTGATACTACAGAATATTGTGATATAAATATTCTGTGTGTCCTAGTGCATGAAACACAAAAGGCTAGCGTGCAAGCAGTCATTTCTATTATAACGTTCAATTGGTTGTAACGTGATGGATGTTTTATGAAACACTATTTACATTACTGCCACTTGGTTATAGCACAGTGATGTTTATATATCTGCTTTGAAGGCAACTATAGACTTGTACTATAATGTGATTTTCTATAACACTAGGTTTTTTAGGAACTTAACTATCGTGTTATAGCAGAACCATCTGTATATCAAGTAATTAGGAGGGCTAATGGAATGTTGGTCTTTATTTGTGAGGGAAATGGAGTAGAGAGGTTTTCATGGAACTTTGCAGAACATTGTCGAGACTATACCTGGAGTTCTGTGTAGTTATGACCTCCATATTTAAGGATGAGAAAGTTCACTGGGTTGATACCTGGAATGAATGGGTTTCACACATGGAGATGTTGAGAGGTTTGGACCTTTACTTCGAGTATCGAAGAATGAGAGGGGTAAGAATGAGGGTGGCACAGTGGTGTAGTGGTAGAGCTGCTGCCTTACAGCGCCAGAGACCCAGGTTAGATCCTAACAACGGGTGCTATCTGTACGAAGTTTGGACGTTCTCTCTATGATGGTGTGGGATTTCTCTGGGTGCTCCGGTTTCCTTCCACACTCCAAAGACGTACTGCTTTGTAGGTTAATTAGCTCTGGTAAAAAATTGTGATTGCTGGTCATCACGGACTTGGTCGGCCGAAGAGCCTGCTCCCGTGCTGTATCTCTGAAGTCTAAAGGTGACCTTATTGAAGCGTCTAGCATTTAAAACTACATGTGCATGGGGAGAGAGGGGGAAGGTTGCTTGAAGCCAAGATTGGATCAGCTTGGATCAGTACATAATATAAGTTTATATAGGAAGGAACTGCAGATGCAGGTTTAAACCGAAGACACAAAAAGCTGGAGCAACTCAACGGGACTGGAAGCATCTCTGGAGAGAAGGAATGGGTGACGTTTTGGGCCGAGACCCTTCTTCAGACCACATAATATAAGTTTATCAGTGTATAATTGGATATCAATTATTAGCTATGCTAGATATATCAGATCAGACATCAGTATACAAAATAATGAAAGGCATAGATAGGATGACTATTTCCCAGGGAGAAAATGTCCAACACTAGAGGGCATAGCTATAAGGTGAGAGGAGGAAAGTGAAATGGAGGTGTACAGGGCAAGTTTTTACACAGAGTGCTGGTAGCCTGGATCACATTGCCAGGGTTGGTGGTGAAGGCAGATATGATAGTGGTGTTTAAGAGGCTTGGGGATAGGCACATGGAAGTGCAAGGAGCAGAGGGATATGGATCATGTACAGACAGATGAGATCAGTTTAACAAGGCACCATGTTCCACATTGAGGGCTGAAGGGCCCTTCTTGTGCTGTACTGTTCAAGGTTCTATGTTCAGCCTCAATCTTATTGTGAGTCTGAATGGTTTGCTCCAGCTTTGATTTTTATACACTTTTCTTTTGTAACAGTGGTAATTTTATACATTGTTATGTGAGACGAGTTCTACCTTAAACCCAAAGATACGTAACATGACCATTGTTGAATCTCTCAGTTATATGCTGTTTGATGTCTGACCTGCCAGGTGAATTAGTTGCAGCAATACATCATGAGGTTCACATCCAGTAAATAATAAACTAACTAGGAGGTTATTTCCTTCCAGGATTCCATAGCTCCATGTATAAATTATCCACACCAGCTCATTAAATCTCAACCTTATAATTTTCATGTTTAGCTCTTTTGTTAATGTGGGGTCTTGAGTATTTTTGGAAAGTTGTTTGTTGTATCACTAAAACCAGCTGTAATAATAAATGAGGCATATCTGTCTGTGATCATGTTGGCAATCACAGCCCTAGGCTGATTTTCCAGTGATAGACATAAAAAAAGCTGGAGACACTCAGCGGGTCAGGCAGCATCTCTGGGGAAACAGAATAGGTGATGTTTTGGGTCAAATAGGGTCTTGAAGGGATAATATATATATATATAATATTTCATAATAGAAAATACATCATATTTTATATACTATATAAACGTCACCTATTCCTTTTCTCCAGGGTTGCTGGCTGATCTACTGAGTTACTCTAGTTTTTTCATGGTCATAATTGATAGGAGCAGAATTAGGCCCTTCGGTTCATCAAGTCTACTCTGCCATTCAATTATGGCTGATCTATCACCCCCTCCTATCCCCATTCTCCTGCCTTCACCCCCTAATCCCTGACATGCGGACTAATCAAGAATCTATCTCTGCCTTAAAAATATCCATTGACTTGGCCACCAGCCTTCTGTGGCAATGAATTCCACAGATTCACCACCCTCTGACTAAATAAATTCCTCCGCTTCTTCCTAAAGGAACGTCCTTTAATTCTGAGGTTATGACCTCTGGTCCTAGACTCTCCCACGAGTGGAAACATCCTCTCCACATCCATTCTATCCCGGCTGTTCACTATTCAGTAAGTTTCAATGAGCTTCCCCTCATCCTTCTAACCTCCAGCGAGTACAGGCCCTGTGCTGTCAAACGCTCGTCATATGATGACCCACTCATTCCTTTTTGTGTCTATCTTCTGTGTAAACCAGCACCTGCTGTTCCTTCCTACACATTATGATTTTCCAGCTATGTTTTTCTTGTCACTTTTATCTCGAAAATCTCGAATTATCTCAGAATTCCCTCATCATTTGTACTGACAATCAGTTCTGAAGTTTCTTAGGCACTAGCAATGAGATGTATAGTAGCAATAGTCCAACTGCTTGTCAGATGCCTGTTGTGTTCATAAGCTAATTATTTATTTCTGGGGAAATTCCCTGGAGCAACCTAGTGATTAAAGTGTGTTGTGATCTTGGTCCCATCCTTCAGTTCCTCCTCTGATATTTCAAAAACACATTACATTTTATTAGACTGAACGAGGGAAATGAACCAATTATAGTATGAAGAAGAGTCTCAACCTGAAACATTACCTATTCCTACTGTGCAAAGATGCTGCTGAGTTAATCCAGCATTTTATAGACAATCGACATTAGGTGCAGGAATAGGCCATTCGGCTGATCATAGCTGATCATCCCCAATCAGTACCCAGTTCCTGCCCTTTCCTCATATCCCCTGACTCCGCTATCTTTAAGAGCCCTTTCTAGCTCTCTCTTGAAAGTATCCAGAGAACCGGCCTCCACCGCCCACTGAGGCAGAGAATTCCACAGACTCACAACTCTCTGTGTGAAAAAGTGTTGCCTCATTTCCATTCTAAATGGCGTATCCCTTATTCTTAAACTGTGGCCCCTGGTTCTGGACTCCCCCAACATCGGGAACATGTTTGCTGCCTCTGGCGTGTCCAAACTGTTAATAATCTTATATGTTTCAATTTGGTGGCTATTTTCGGTGTAAACCAGCATCTGCAGTTCCTTCCTACACATAGTTAGTGCCTTCTGTGCTACAATCTGTCAAAATGTCCCATTTCTTTTTAAAGTTTTGTAGATACAGTTTCCAATCTCTGTTAATCCCCAGTATTGAAAAAAAAATCCTTTGTTGCTTCTGCTTTTGTTCTGATAAATTGATGCCATCTTTTTGTAGATGCATCAACCATTAGTGCAATTAGTTTCATCTGATATACTTTATTATAACACATGGTAATTCCATCTCCATCAGCTTATTTCTTCACCTCTTTTGTTTTCATGAAGATCCCGTACCTTCTTTTCTTTCTGTGAAGCCCTGCATCCAGTAGCTCAGTGATTCCTTATTCCACCATCTCCTTGATCCTGAAAAGGATCCCGTGACCAAGTGTACACGTATGGGCCCATCATTCTAACAGGCTGGTGAACGATTTGTAGCTTCAGCATTCCCACTCTACTTGCGTTTCCTGCCTTATTTGTCTGGGAACCAAGATCAATATTTTATTTGGCAAAAACATTGTCACTTGATTTCTAAAGGTTTTATGTGCCTAGATTTCTTTCTGTTCTTCCTCGTTTAAGCTTTTTAAAATCATTTATTTTGTACGTTAGGACTGATCTTCCCCATTGATCCATGAGTTCCGTCATTGAGTGCAGAAGCAGGCCTTTCGACCCACTGAGACCTTGCTGGCCATACGTTAATCCCATGTTATTCTGCCAATTTGTAATCAACTCCCCCCACCCCCAGATTCTACCACTTACTGGTACACTCAAGACAATTTATAGTGGCTAATTAACCTACCAACCAACGTGCTCTTTGGGTTGCAGGAAGAAACTGGAGCACCCACAGAAACCCCAAATGGACATAATTGATCCTACTATTACTTGTGATCTTTAACCTGCTGACTTTCTAATGAATCCTAATATTGGTCTACATGTCCCATTGCTTAGCGCAACAACCTGATATAATTTCAGTGGGAATTTTGGTAAGGACACTGCTGTATGGATTGAAAAAAGTGCATGATTGTACTTCTGGGTTCTCCGTGCATTGGATGCAATAACCGCATGGATTAGTGATTTGGTGTCTGACAGAGTTCCTGCACGATAGATCACACACCTGCGCTTGTGACTTGCAAACCCCAGCCTCCCACGTGGAAGCTACCCTTCCTTCAACACAAGGGCCAGCGACAACATCGCTGAAGGGAGTCCCTCGTGATCCATAACCATTGCTCCCATTCCCCCGGTCATCATACCAAAAGGAGACCATACTGGCCACTGCTAGGGCCAGTTCTTTGAAAGACTGATCCACTGCCTCTGCTACCCCGCCTTTTGTCGATTGCACATTATAGGTTTTGTTTCTTTTTCTAATAGTTAACAACTTCCCTTTTGAAAGTTATTATTGAACCTGATTCCAATATCCTTCCAAGCAAAGCATTCTCACTCTAGGGCACTTGGTAAGGAATCTGCCTCTCCTCCTCCCGTCCTTTAGCAATTATCGCAACCCTTGAGTTCTCAACCTACCTACTATCACTGAAAACAGTGTCTCCCCATCAGTTGCTCCATTTCCTTTGTCATTGTGATGCTCTGCTCCATCTCCCCATAACCTTCTCTGCTCCAAGGAATTAGTTTCTTAGCCCCCCTCAACTAAATGGAAATTTAGCTCCCCTCAACCAATTCTTTTACTGTTTTCAGGCTAAAATTCAAACTTTCGTCCTATATGCACACCTTAAGTTGGGTCATATTCCAGTTATGGTCTTAGTGGTGATTTCTAGAGGTTTTATTGCATCTTTTTTACCTTTTAAAATAATTTAATGTTATTTTCCAATTTTCGTCTGTATCGGATTAGACTTCTTAACATCGTTATTCTCTAATTGGGTTAAGATATAGGGCCAATATTTCACAAAAACAAATAGACACACTGTTCAACATATCATCCCAAAAAGTAACTTTTTTTTCAGCATTTTGCAGTTGAGATTTTTTTTTTTTTTCACAGAACAAAATGCAATGTGCACCACTCTAGATATTCATCCAGGGAGAGTCTTCCTCTCATTGTTAACATTTCCACTGCAAATTATGCATAGGATGACACCAATCCCCATCCAACAGCTTCAGCAACCTTTGGGGAACCTAGGGCCACACTGTCATTGTTCCCTTGAACAACAGCCATGCACCAATACACCGGAATACACGTTTCCTATTTCCTTTCAGTTTTACGACCCACCACACTATTGTATCCTGCCCCGACACCATTCATCTCCCACCACATTCACTGTCCTGGATGTGCAACCGCGCAGCCACTCCTGGTGCTCCCAAAGACCAGACACTGAATTTTTGAACTATAAAAGCTCCCAAATCCCATCCCCCTCAAAGCTCCGACCCTCCTGGTTCAACCCCCCCCCCCCCCCCCCCTCTCAAACCCCAACGTCTCTTCCAATGCTCCAACCTTCCTGAAACACAGAGGGTGGTGAATCTGTGGAATTCTCCGCCACAGAAGGTAGTTGAGGCCAGTTCATTGGCTATATTTAAGAGGGAGTTAGATGTGGCCCTTGTAGCTAATGGGATCAGGGGGTATGGAGAGAAGGCAGGTACAGGATACTGAGTTGGATGATCAGCCATGATCATATTGAATGGCGGTGCAGGCTCGAATGGCCAAATGTCCTACTCCTGCACCTATTTTCTATGTTTCTATGTTTCTATGAAACTCAAGACCTCTCGCCTGACCCTCTACACCTCTTTGATCCACTACCAAATCTTATTGAAACATATAAGATTTTTAGGGGTTTGGACACGCTAGAGGCAGGAAACATGTTCCCGATGTTGGGGGAGTCCAGAACCAGGGGCACAGTTTAAGAATAAGGGGTAAGCCATTTAGAACGTAGTTGAGGAAACACCTTTTCACACAGACGGTTGTGAATCTGTGGAATTCTCTGCCTCAGAGGGCGGTGGAGGCCGGTTTTCTGGAAACTTTCAAGAGAGGGCTAGATAGGGCCCTTGAACATAGGGGATATCTGGAGAAGGCAGGAACGGGGTACTGATGGTGGATGATCAGCCATGATCGCATTGAATGGCGGTGCTTGGCTTGAAGGGCCATATGGCCTACTCCTGCACCAATTGTCTAATGTTCCTGACTCCAGCTGCAATCTTAACTCAACCTCTCAAACCCTCAGCCAGCCTTCAGACTTAAATCTCCTTAACCCCCCCCCCCCCCCCCCCCCCCCCCCCCCCCCTTCTCTGACCATAATTGCACCTCTGATTCTTCTGACCACTCAATCCCATTACCCCCACCCCCAATATTGATGTTTATCACCAGCTCCCATCTATGGTTACCAGCTGCAATCTTCACTCAACCTCTCAAATCCTCAGCCTGCCCCCAGACTTGGATCATTCTTCACCACCCTTGACTAGAGAAGAGAACAGACCATTCAGACCACAATATCTGGGTTGAACGTAATGCCAAGAAAAACTAAATTCATCTGCCAGCACGTGATCCCTACCTCTACATTCCCAGCATTTCCATGTGCTTATCTAAAATCTCTTGAACTTCTTCAGTTGAATCTGACATTGTATATAGGCAGAAGTACCTGTTGACTTGTCTCACTACTCTGCTATGACTCAGGAGAAATAGTTGACTCTGTGTTGCACTAAGGCACAGTCTCCGAGAACTGCATGGTGCAGTAATGGTTAAACAATGCAAATTCTGAGCATGAAACCATCTCCAGTCCCTTGCAGGTGAAGTTACCCAAGATCTCCATTCTGCCAGCAACTTGTGCATGTAGCTTTGCGCAACCC
This sequence comes from Leucoraja erinaceus, assembly GCF_028641065.1. Classification (NCBI taxonomy): domain Eukaryota; kingdom Metazoa; phylum Chordata; class Chondrichthyes; order Rajiformes; family Rajidae; genus Leucoraja; species Leucoraja erinaceus. The sequence goes on from NC_073403.1 coordinate 12,219,500, forward strand.
ATTTAAAACCGATATGCTATTTTTCTTTTAGAGATTTACACCATCCAGGGGAACTCCCACGGGAAGCCCTGCACCATCCCGTTCATGTACGACAGCCAGTGGTTCCACGATTGCACCACTATTGGGCGTGAGGATGGCCACCTCTGGTGCGCGACTACGGTGGACTACGGCAAGGATGAAAGATGGGGTTTCTGTCCCATTAAAAGTGAGTTTGCTTCCGCTTCCTCCCAGCTCCACCGCACAATCCACTTCTCCAACTCTCTCCTTGTCTCTGGTGAGAAGCTCTTTCCCTTATGAGAGTGGAGAGCTTTCTCTGCAGGGTTTCTAGTTAGACCATATTTAGATCTGAGGGCTTGGCACATTTTGTAATATGAAACTTTCTTCAAACTATTACAGGTAACCTGGAGCCATGTAGATTTACGACTGAAGTAATTTAAAGTGATTTATCATTTGCTTTTCATGTAATTTCAATCAGGTACAAATGTGAATCTTTTGGTGCAGCTGATTTATTTCAGAGATTTCATGCAAGGCAACCACAGAACGCAAACCGTGTGTTAGAGGTCTGTGGAGTCTGGGCCGAATGCCAGGTAATGACTAGATGGTTGGACACCCAGGTCTGCGAGAATCGTAATCCAAACCCTGCCAACGGGAGATTCTCAGTTCTCTCTTGTTATTAGTTGCAGAGTTAAGGGGCATCTGGGCAGCTATGGAGATTCTGACCGACCTTCTGCTGGGAAGTCAGTGTGTGTGTTTATGGATGTTACGTGAGGACAATATTAGGTTTGGGACACTGGCTCAATGGCTCCGACTGAGCTGCCAACGTTGGCACACAAAGAATGGCCAATTGTATGAAGTGGGAGCTCGCAATACTGAGTGAGCACCTGAAGGCGAGAGACCACCTGTGAGAAACGGTGCAACACGGATGGAAAAGAAGAATAAAAGCTTTGTACCACTTTCACCCAGAAGGGTTCTTAAGGATTGTGGCACTTCCTTATACAACATTTGTGTGTAAAACTAACATGGTTCAACCACAACACTACTCCAAGGCCTAGTTTCCAGCAGGACAGGCACCTCCCAACATTACTGCCGCTAAAGCGTGAATTGCATAAGACTCTTGGCTGCTTGACCTTTGCTAACAATCATGCTCTGTCTACAGGTGATGACTGTGAGACCTTCTGGGACAAGGACCCACTGACCAACAGCTGCTACCAGTTCAACTTCCAGTCTACTTTGTCGTGGAGTGAGGCTCGTACCAGCTGCCAGCAACAGAACTCCGACCTCCTCAGCGTCACCGAACTTCATGAGCAGACCTACATCAATGGTACAGCAGTGACACGCACCCACCACCTCCCTGTCAGCCATCAGATAGTGGGTTCAAGTCCCAGTCCAGGGATTCAGACACACAATGCAGACTCCCAGTGCAGCACAAATGGACACAAGAACACAGGGAAATAGGAGCAGGCATTCAAGCTCGTCAAGCCGGCCTTTGCCATTCTGTATGATATTGTCTTATCTGTGAAAGCAACTCCTGTTCCACGCCAATTTCCCATAACCCTCAGTTCATCGATCTTTCAAATATTTATCTATCTCCACCTTAATTATATCTAATGATTCGGCCTCCACCACCCCAGGGTTAGAGAATTCCCGAGCTTCATCTCCTTCTGAGAGAAACAAATCTCGACACAACTCAGTTTTAAATGACCGACTCCTTATTTTGTAGCTATGTCTCTTGTTTACGACACTCTCAAGAAGATAAAAAATGAGGGCCTTTCCAGCCTCTGGGTGGTGAATCTGTGGAACTAATTGTCATAGATGGCTGTGGGAGGCCAAAGCAATGGATATTTTTAAGGTGGTGATAGCCAGATTCTTGATCAGTGTCAGAGGTTGTGGGGAGTAGGCGGGAGATTGGGGTTGAGAGGGACAGATAGATCAGCCTTGATTGAATGGCAAATAAGACTTGATGGTCCAAATGGTCTAATTCTGTCTTATAGCTTTATGATCTAAACTTGAGGTGCAGTGACTGAGACATTCTCTTCTTGAGAGCACGTCAGACTAGGCTGGCCGTGGCCTTCTGACCAACAAGTGGGATGTTGTTGTTTACACTGAACTATTTCCTGGTGCCCTTCTTGGTCAGTATTAACAATACAAGTGGTCTGGCCATTTATGTAGAGGAACCTATTGCTCAGACATTGACCATTGCAACTCCTACATTGTCACAGTGCCTAAGTTTCAAGTTCAGGCTCTTTTGATATTTGTGAGATATGTATAATTGCATGTTCTTTTTTTCCCCCTCTCTCTTTTACTTTCTGCAGTGCATGGAGTCTATCAAAGCTGCAGGTGTTGGTTAGAATTACAATTGGATTATCTAGAACAGATGAAAGCCGGAACTTAATGATATACAGCAGCTGTCAGATTAAATACAGCTTCAAAGCCAGCAAATTGTTTTTGAAGCATAGTCACTGTTGTTGGATGGGATATGTGCTAGCCAATCTGTAAATTCTTCCTCTTACTGCCTAGCTGTTGAAATTATCATATAAACCAAGACCTTTGGACAGGACACATCAAACTAAATTGTGGGCTGAAAGAGAAAAAGAATTACGATGTTAGAAACAACATTTCTAAGTTTGAGTTTAGTTAATTGTCACACGTACCGAGGTACAATGAAAAGCTTTTGTTGCGTGCTATCCAGTCAGTAGAAAGGCAATACTTGTTAACAATCAAGCCATTTACAGTGTATAGATACATGCTAAGGGAATAACGTTTAGTGCAAGGTAAAGCCAGTAAAGTCCGATCAAAGATAATCCGAGGGTCACCAATGAGGTAGATAGTAGTTCAGGACTGCTCCGTAGTTGTGGTAGGTCAACTGAGCATGTTGGAATTCTAAGTAGACAAAAAATACTGGAGAAACTCAGAATACTGGTGAGGCAGCATCTATGAGGAGAAGGAGTAGGGGACGTTTCGGGTCGAGACTGATGATGGGGGGGGGGGGGGGGGTGTGGGAAAAAGAGTTGGAATTCTACACGTATTTGGTTTAGAGAATCAACCGTTCATCCAACATCAATTAGTTGATGACCTTGTACCTCACAGAGATCGTCCAATCCCCTTAACTCTTACTGTAATGTCAGCACGAGTTTTCATCACATTAGCGTTTGACGGCACTGGGCCTGTACTGACTGGAGTTTAGAAGGATGAGGGGGCACCTCATTAAAACTTACTGAATAATGAAAGGCCTGGATAGAGTGGACATGGAGAGGATTTCTCCGGAGCATCTTGGACAGCTCACACTGGTCAACCCTGAGGAGCACCTTCAACAACAGACTGGTTCCACCAGGATGCAGCACAGAACGCCACAGGAGATCCTTTTCCCCTGTGGCTATCAAACTGTACAACTTTTCCCCCTTTTGCTGTCCCTTCTCTGCCCCCATCCCCCCACTTTCCCAATCTTGGACTTTCCACTCGCCACTTTGGTTTTGTGTTTCATGTATCTTGTTACGTTTTACGACTGTTGGCAGACCAATTTCCCTCCAGGGATAAATAAAGTTCTAAGTATTGTGTTGATTTTCCACCAGCGGGAGATTCTAGGAACCGAGGCCATCGCCTCAGAGTAAAAGCACATTCCTTTAGAAAGGAGATGAGGAGGAAATTCTCCAGTCAGAGGGTGGTGAATGTGTGGAATTCATTCCCACAGAAGGTTGTAGAGACCAAGTCAGTGGATATTTTTAAGGTGGAGATTGATAGTTCCTTGATTAGTATGGGTGTCAAGGGTTATGGGGAGAAGGCAGGAGAATGGGGTTGAGATGGAAAGATAGATCAGTCATGATTGAATGGCAGAGTAGACGTGATGGGCTGAATGGCTTAATTCTGCTCCTGGAATTTATGACCTAATTATGTAATTTGGCAATGCCGACACAAGTCACGTCTATTAGAGATATTGTGGTATATCACAGCTCTGCCTGCAGTATTTGTGTACATTCTTGATGTTTTCTTTTCCGCGCTGCTGGTCACGTGACTTGCCGCCACTGGGATTACAGGGAGGGGGGGGGGGGGGGGGGGTTAAATGGGAGTCCAGGAGGTAGCTTCTGCTAACGTTTTGCCTCAACCTGAGATGGAATGTTCCCATGTTGTGAGTCACTTCCTTTGGCAGGAGGCCGAGAGCCAAGTCTGGCAGAAGCTGCAAAGACAGAGCAGAGTTTCCAAACGCCTACAGTCTGATCCCCTTGGTTCATTTTAGTGTGAAGCAACTGTGAATGACAGAGTGGTGGTCCAGAGACATAGCCATTATCAACATGTTAACCCTGTGCCGAAGAGCCACTACTCTGAACTTACTTGTCCCTAAGATGGGTTTACACTGGAGATAGACTCCAGCATTTTGTGTCTATCTTCAGTGTATAACCAGCATCTGCAGTTCCTTCCTACCTAAATTTAAGCATTGAGTTGACATTTGGCAATTCTCAACTTCAGCTCGTCTTGGCAGCCCAGTCACGTCATATTCAAGAAAAGGATGATTGATTTTTAGATGCTATCAAGGGAAGTGGGTTCTTGCAGGAAGGTGGGTCTATTAAAATCGCCCATCAGTCTGAAGAATGATCAAAACCCAAACAGTTGGAAAAGTGGGAAATGTGGCCTACGTAAACTGGGGGCCTGTACTGAAGAGATGTAATTCTTTTTTTTTGAAATTCTCTACCTCAGAGGACAATGGATGCAAGGTCTGGAGTTTATTCAGAATTGAGCTCAATAGATTTTTGAACATTATAGGGATTAAAGAGTACTGGGATTGGGTGGGAATGTGGGCATGGGTTCAGCTATGAATTTTTGAATTGCAGAGCAAGCCTGAGGAGATGTGTAATATAATCCTGTTTTTAAATATTCTGTTCCAAGTTTCTTCAATTACAATGACCCCATTCTGCGAGACCTACCTTCCAAAGCAACCTCAAATGAGGTTACTTGTTTCATATTCAGATATAAGCAAAGCTCAGTGCAGAAGTTATTTAGTTATTCTACTGGACTAATAATCTGGAGATCGAATTCCATTTTAAATATCTGGAAATGGTAAACTGGTATCCGGTTAAGTGACACAGAGCTCTTAGATTGTCAGTAAAAGCTTGATTAATGGTAGGACCTGCTCTATTATGTACATGACGCCTGCTCCTCATCAACTTGATTGATTCTTAATTTCCATTTGAAGGTCCAGTGGTTCAAAGGGAAGATCTTCCACCATCTTCCCAAAGGCAACCAGAGATGGACAATTAATGCTCTTGTTGCTGGTGACACCCAGCTCCTGGCAATAAAGAAACCAGTTGACTTCAGCCCAATGCATTGTTGATGAACTGTGCCGAAAGAACCCCTTGACAGAGGAATTAATTCACTAAAACCTAGAACACATGCTCAGCCTGCAGTGATGATGTCCCAAATGAGCTGAGGCAGCAGGCTTACACTGTGATGTTGTTTGTTTCCTTTTGTAGGCCTCTTGACTGGCTACAGTGCTACTCTTTGGATTGGCCTGAATGACATGGAAATCGATGGTGGCTGGCAGTGGTCTGATGGGTCCCCACTGAAGTACCTCAACTGGGAGAGTGGTAATCAGTTCAAAATAAATAAGTAATTCTTTTCTGCCTTTCCCCCCAATCCCCCCCCCCCCCACCCCACCCCCAAACAACTCACCAGGGTTCATTGTGTACCTTCAGATGCTCTCTGACATTAAAGCTGCTGCATGTGCCCAATTTCTTCCTCAAAACCACAATATCTTGGAAATGGCCTTAAGTATGTTTTTATCGTGCCATGTTGTATGCTCCAAAATAAAGCAGAGCAAGCTGGAAATGTGCAGAGGGAAGCAATAGCTATGGACAGAGAACCATGTTTAACATTGCAGATAGTCAGCAATTCAAGTGCAGATAGCGATGCTGCATCACAACAGTGGCATTCCTCAGAAACCCCACATTAACGAAAACAGCATTGTAAAAAGCTGTGTAAAGGGGGAATTAGGGACTGGAGAGCTCCAGACTTGCAGTAACAAAGTTTCCCCGCCCCTCAAAACCAAAGTTCCTTTTAATAATAGCTGTAAACTTATTTTTGGTACTGCAAGCTAAAAATACAAAATTAATCTTGTTTAATAGAGTACCTTTTGAACAAGTGTTAATAAAACTGATTGCTTATCAATTTTCAATGGCCACCATTGTCAGAAACTGACAGACTGTCACAGTGTGTACTTAAAAGAAAATGCCTCATTACTGTAGAGAGATTACATGGAAACAGTGTTTTAAACACCTCTTAACCCAAGCAAGGATCCGCAGAGCTTCTGCCACACTATTGCTGTTTAACATGCCCTGTGATCTGGTCTTAGAAATGAGTATCAAAGTATCGCAAAGAGATCAGCTGTGAATTCTCTTGTCACACTTTTTCATTCGGTCTCCCCTCACTTTTTTACTGTTGTTTCCTTTTGTCCTCCATCCCTTGTTTTCCTTTTTTTCTTCATCCCTTTCTCTGCCACTCCCCTTCCCCTGCCGGCTCCAGTTTACTCCCTAGTCTGCCTTTGCTAATTTCTCTTTGATGAAGTCATGAGCAGAGCCAGACACAACCTCAGCTTCTTCCTCGCGTTTCAAACCAAAATCATTGGGAAGGAGCCCAACTTCGGCATATTTTATTCCCCACCCTGGTCAAGTGATGACTCTGTTTTTGTTTTATGTTTGATTTGACGTAGTGTGGGTAAGTGTTGGAATCTAGGTGGAGTTCATGGGAATGTGTGAAGAATGGGATTATTGGGAAAATGAGGGGGGTAAGAGGATTACAGTGTGTGTTGGCACAGACTACAGAGGCTGAACTGCCAACTCATGTCAGATGGAAATTTCGACACCAGTGTACCTGAATGTTTTTCAGACCACATTTTAAGCTCTGAATTCCGTCCTTACAATCTCTATTTTTCATGGTTTTCTATTTAATTATGAGGTAGAGTATTTGGAATGCAACTTTGAATGCCTAGAGCACAAGAGACCGCAGATGTTGTAATCTGTAGCAATGAAAGGGAGAGCTGCTGGAGAAACACGGCAGGTCAGGCAGCATCCATGGGGGCAAATGGAGAGTCGACATTTCGAGTCATGACCCTTCCTCTGGACTGAAAAAGTAAAGGATGAAAGACTCCCTTCTGAGTTACTCCAGCACTTGGTGTTTTTTTCTTATAACCCAGCATATGCAGTTCCTTGTTCCTCCCTTTCTTTGCGATCGAGTGACTGACTTTTGGCCCAGCTGCCCTTGTGGCCGTGGTTTCGTTGAAGGCCCGGCATGATTTGTAGTCGACTTTTTCTGTGTTGTTACTTCCTTGAGTGCATATTGTTGGAAAGGCATAAATTGAATTCCATCTATTTTTGGTGCACTAATGGCACTAATAATAGCCAATGAGCCGCATGTTCCCACCAAAACTATAAAACTTCTTTACAAAAAGGTTTGAAACAGCAGAAGGTTGTTTTACATTCGAAATGTGCCATAAAATGAGAGCTGAATGGAAGTCAATGGAAACTCACCCAGTTTCCCTGCATCTCTCAACAATTTGCCAAGATAGTGTCAGCGATTAACAGCGTGGGTAAATAGGACTAGTTTCGGTAGAACATCTTGGTCAGCATCAGCGACTTGGCCGGCAGGCCCGTTTCCAGGCTGCGTGATTCTAGGACTATCTCTCCACTTGCCTGAATGAAGAAAATGAGGAAACCTGACACAATCCTGGAGAAAGCATCATGCAACTCCCTCCCAACAGTACAGTGGGAATACCTCCACCAGAAGGACTGCAAGCGTGGCTATCATGGAGGATGTAGAGGTTTGTGCAATGGAGAGAGTTCCCACCAAAGGACATGCAAGTCTTGGTCATGCCTGGAGGAAGATCTTTTACTTGGAGGGTCTGGGAGTGAGGCAAGAGATCCACCATTGGAAGAGGCTGGCAGGCGGTGGCTAAAGTCACCTCTTCCAAGAGAGAAAATGCACACACAATACACTAGTTCTAAATTGTGTTGCAAAATAGTTCAGAGATCTGCACACGCCACACTGCACCCACAGAATGGGGATACTCATGGGATGTATTTTATAAAGATACCTCAAATCATTCAGCAGGAAATATAGATGTGTCGTGGCAAGCCATTAAGCTGGTTGGAGCAGGGATTCATGTGTTATACTTGGCATAGTGGACCTGAACAGTAGGAGATGGGGGATCTCTATGTCATTACCAAGTGTGGCATATTGGCACCACCACGTGGAGTAACCTTCACTCTCTGCGATCAGAATCTACACTGTTCAATGAGGAGTGCAGTGGGGTTTTCTTGTAGCACCACTGGCCGCACTTAAAACGATGAGGCTTGAACCTACTGAACTGGACTTCTCACAAACTGAGCAAAAAAGATGACATAAACTAAGCTATCTCACAACAGCAAATCAAGGTTCTGCAGTCCCACCATATGTAGTCGTGAATCATGGACAATCAAAGAGCTAACAGGAGGAGGATGCTTCATAGAATGTTCCCCATCCTCGGTGATGGCAGGACCCAGCATGTAATTGCTAAAGCAAAGGCTGAAGATTCATGCTTCACGGGAGGGAGCACATGGTAGAGCAGAGGCAATGGGACTAGACAACTCCCAGTTCCAGAGCCTTCACAACACAGAGGGCCACCTGCTAACGTGCAACTTTCCCAGGTATGATCTGTTCATGAAGTTCCGGAGAAATTACTGTCCAATTAGTCTACTTTGAATCATCAGTATAGTCGTGGAAACCACTATTGACAGTGTATTTTTATCATGACATTGACCACACAACTCATCACAGCCTTGGTCTAATCAAGGAGCATAGAATTTCACTTAGCGATATAGTGTCGAAACTGGCCCTTCGGCCCACTGAGTCCATGCCATCCAGTGATCAACTTGTACACTAGCTCTATCCTACACACTAGGAACAATTTACAGAAGTTAAATTCTACAAACCTGCACGTCTTTGGAATGTGGGAGGAAACTGGAGCACCCTGAGAAAACCCATGTGGTCACAGGGAGAACGTACAAACTCTGTACAGACAGCACCCCTAGTCAGGATTGAACCCGGATTGGCGCTGTAAGACACCAACTTTACCACTGTGCTATTGTGCCGCCACTGGTGAGAAGAGACTGTCAGCCCTTGATATCAAGACTGTAGTGGATCAAATGTAGCACCAAGGAGATCAAGTACAACTGGACCAAATTGACAGCAAAGTAAAAAGATTCTCCAGTGGGTTGAGTCATATCTCACTTAGAGGAAGAAGATTGTTGGTTGTTGCAAATCAATGATCTCAACCCCGGGATGTCACTGCAGGAGACATCTTTCTTCCTCGGAAAAAGGTCTTAGGCCAACAATCATCAGCTACCTCATGAGTGATGGTCTTCCATCAGAAGGTCAGAAATTAGGAGGTTTGCTGATGATGCACCTTATGTTGCAATGGGAGTTTTATGAATAGTGATAGTGTTTAGTTTCCCAGATCACATGTGATAATGTGGGCTACAGAGTGATACGTTTGTGTAGAGTAAACAATACAAAAAGTATGGATATCTCAACCTCCAAAGCGCTGCCAATGTTGGGAGTCATTTGGAGACTTTAACACAGTGGTTGAAGGATTATTCAAGGGCAAGGATATACAGCACAGCCGGCAGAGCAGTAGCTGCCATCTCTTAACTCCAATGATCCCCATTCAATCATGACCTCGGGCGGTGTCTATGTGGAGTTTGCATGTTCGCCTCGTGGCCACAAGGGCTTCCCCCGAGTGCTCTGGTTTCTTCCCACGTCCTGAAGACGTGTAGATTTGTAGGAGGTTAATTGACCTCTGCAAATTACCCCCAAAGTTTCGTCCTGAAGACGTGTAGATTTGTAGGAGGTTAATTGACCTCTGCAAATTACCCCCAAAGTGTGGGTGAATGGTGGAGTTGATAGAAATGTTGGATGAGTGCGTTACCGGGGAAAATTAATGGGAGGATAGGATTGCTCTGTGAGTTGGCGATGAGTCAATTCTATGTAGTGATGAAAAATCTGAAACTGAATACAATCTCCAGCACAACGCGCCCTGATTCAAATCAAAATTGGATCACATGTGCCTCGAGATTGGGCACCTCGCAATCTATTGCTGAGGCTTAATTGTGTGGGTGGCCACAAGGTAAACGTACAGGACACCTGCTCTTGGCCTCACCCAGGTCCAGCATTAATATAAGGAACTAACTAACCTCTTCCCTTCCTTCCTTTGGTAGACCAGCCGGCAAATTCATTAGAGGAAAACTGCGGAGTTATCCGGACAGAATCTTCCGGACGGTGGCAGAACAAAGACTGCAGCATCGCCAGGCCATACGTCTGCAAGAAGAAGCCAAAACCCACAAATACCGTGACCACAGGTGGGGAACTAACCGCTTATTACAGCTCCCCTAAATAACATTGTGCCTTGTACCATGGTGGGAAATAATTGGCTTAGTGTGCTGAGGGAACAGCACAAACCAGTTGTTTATCCTATCACTTGTTGGCCAGCTGACTCAGAGCATTGAGGTTACAGTGCCAATGAAGAACAAAACTGTTGGCGTACTTCCAAAATATGCGTTGGATCTAGGATTAGAACTCCCACTGGTGACATTAAAAGAACCATAGATTGGATGGAGCCAGAGCTTGTACATTGGATGACAGGAGATAATATGGACAAAGATCAGCAGAGGAGCCCAAGTGCTATTGAGGAGTTGGGGATGGCATATCAGGTCATTGGAACAGATCTCCCTTTTGAGTAATGGAAACATCAAGGAAGTTTCTAATTATCCAGTGAGCAATGAGCGTCAGCCAGGTTTGTGGGCAGTGGCCTCTGTCCCTGATCTGGCAAGAACTCACAGTAAATTATGCCTCATTTTGATGAAAAACAGATGATATGTTAGCAGTCGCTTGAGTGAAGATAGGATGTCCTGAAGTGACCCAGCATGATGGAGTTGCTGTGAGAGTGTTGGAAGGGAACTTTGGGTGGTGCTGTCTGAAATTAATTACGTTTACTTCTTCTGTAAGTGACTGCATTACTCACTCAGACCCTGAGATCATTGTGCTCAAAGATGCTTGTTCCTTGCTACGTCAGATTCAATTGGGTGATGTGGGTTTGAGAGAGGAATGATCCCGATTCAAAAACAAGGAGCGAAAAAGAGTGGGGCTGTTCAAGAAATAAATCAGAATGTAACAGTTTTTAAATGTGTGCCTCAAAGACTGTAAGGTTTGAAATAATTAACATTGACAAGACAGTGATTGAGAGGGCGACCCCAGAAACAGCAGCTGCTGGAATCAGGTGCAAAAAGAAAATTGCTGGAGGAACTCAACAGGTCAGGTTTTGGGTCAAAACCCTCTATCAGGACAGAATGTAGAGAGGAGATAACCAGTATAGAGTGGTGAGAGGGAGGGGTGAGACATGGTGATCACCATCTGATGGATAGGGCCAGGTCAGGAGGGAGATTGTGGGTAGATGGAGCCAGTGGTGAGGAGATTCAGGAGGATGGAAGGCAGTTAAATGGAGATGTGTTGGGTGGTAGATCAGCCTTGGTCTGACTGGTGGAAAAGACCCAGGGGGCCGAATGGCCTCTGTGTTCAAGGAGTTTGATGGCAACCATTGTGGACATTAGATAAGAGCAAGTTTATACCAATGTCTTCACTTTGAAAAAAGGTTTACTTGGCTTCAAGGCACATCCTGAAACAATGAAAGGTGCTAAATATATACAACTTAATGATTATTTCCCATCACTTGACCAATTTTTTCCAGATCACTTAAATATAACCATGAGCATAAGTATTAAGTTTTAAGTCTGAGTTCCGCTGACCACCGTTTTCTTGTAGATGAATGAACGATGTTTTGTTTTTCTAGATACCTGTGCCAACCGGACAACCACGTGTGAACCGGGCTGGTTGAAATTTCGATGCAATTGTTACCGGCTGAATAAAGAGAGGAAGAGTTGGCAGGAGTCCCAGAAGATCTGCATGAGGTCAGAGGGAAACCTGGTCAGCATCCACCATCTGGCGGAGCTGGAATTCATCTTGACTCGGGTCAAGCTAGGTACGAGTCGCACATCTCGTGGAAAGCAGGGGTGCTGGGAGCAGGGGTGCATCCTTCCAGGAAAGAGTAACCCAACCACTTGGGCCACACAAGGAGTTTTGCTGTGGCCATTAGTGGGAAAGTCAGCCTTGCAGTTAGTCTCTCTGCACTGTCAATGTCCATCTGATGCACAGGATGCGGTCAGGTCTGTCTTGGGACGTGCTACCGGGCACCTCTGCAGCCAAGTTTCACCAGTAATTTGGTCATGCACGATCCTATGCTTGAGGTTGACAATGCTTGGTTACAGTCATGTACATAAGTGATCGGAATAGAATTATTCCATTCAGCCTAGCAAGACCACTCCGCCATTTAAACATGGCTGATCCATCTTTGCTGCTCAACCCCATTCTCCTGCCTTTCCCCCGTAACCCCTGACACTGGTTAATCGGTGAGTCGGCTAACCTGTAAGCCTAAACAGTTTTAGTATCATTGAGTTCTCCATGTGTAATGCCATTGATCCCAGCATCATTACATGCTTGCCTCCAAGTTTAAGTCTGAAAGCCAACTACATCCCAGTAAGTACCAGACTCTGCTCACCGAGGCTGGTCCCCTATCCTTTTGTGTGATTCTCATCGTCTCCACCCACCCTCCTCCCTCCTCCTTTACAATATTTTAACAAAGCCAATTAACCTACAAACTTGTATGTCTTTGGAATGTGGGAGGAAACCGGAGCACCCTGGTGAAAACCCACGCGGTCACGGGGAGGACGTCCAAACTCCGTGCAAAAAGCACCCAGAGTCGGGATCGAACCCGGGTCTCCGGCGTTGTAAGGCAGCAACTTTACCACTGCACCACCATGCCTCCCCTTTCTTACCATAGTCACCCTGAAATGCAAGAACAGGGACTGCAGAAGATGGACACGCTCTATAACTTGAATAAAAAGCAACACTTCAGATTCCGGACTTTTGAACGTTTCTTCTTCCAAGTTTGGACAGGCCTTTGAAGCTTCTTGCCCTGCAGTGTCTTTTTATAAAGCATTATAATTATGACTGACAGCTGCTGTAAAGATGTAGGATTGTAACTATACATTTGTAGTTGCTGCTGTGCAACAGGGCACAATACAGGAGCAGGTAATGCCTTGTCAGCATGTTTCCTGGGGCTTCAACCTCTCTGTGCTCCACCTTTCTTTCCGTCCTGTAGCAACAAGGAACTGCAAATGCTGGTTTATACTAAACGACACAGTGCTGGAGGAATTCAGTAGGCCAGGCAGCATCTCTGGAGAACATGGTCTGGCGATGTTTCGGATCGGGACCTTTCTTCGGACTGATTGTAGGGGAGTGGGGTGAGAGGATAGGCAGGCCAAAGCATAGCAGATAATAGCTGGACACAGATGAAGGCCAAAGGGGGGGGGGGGGGGGGGGGGGGGGTGGGGTTGGGGTTGATAGGGGGGGGGGATGGGGGTTGATGTTGAAACAAAGGCCAAGGATTGAAGGAAGAATTTACGGGTTGCAAATTGTGAAGCCTGAGGAAGGGATGGGGAGAAATAGGAGTGAGTCCAGATAGGGGACTCTCCTGTTGGTTCCACAATGGTCATTGTCAGCCTCAACTTACTTTCCCGGTTTCACTGAGTTACAAATGCACATCCAGATTTTGAGTTTTGTGTGATACAGCAGGGAAGCAGGCCCTACGGCTCACCAAGTCCACACAGACCATTGATCACCCATTCACACTAGTTCTACGTCATCCTACTTTCTCATTCACTCTCTGCACACTAGGGGCAATTTACAGTGGCCAGTTAACCTATAAACCCACCATCTTTGGGTTGTGGGAAGAAACTGGAGCACCCGGAGGAAACCCAAACGATCACAGGGAAAACACATAAAAAATATCAAAAAGCTGCAGAAAATGCTGGAAACACTCAGCAGGCAGAGGAGCATCTGTAGACAGAGGAAAGGAGATGATGCTTCTGGTCAAAGACCCTTCATCAGAACTCTTCTATGTGTCTGTGACTGTGTGGTGTGTTCACTACATCTCGCCCAATTGTACAGCACAGTCACACACGAGCGCACACGCGCACACACACGAGCGCACACAGTCACACATGCACACACACACGCGCACACGCACACACACGTATGGACTCGCTGAGCTGCAATAAGCCTGTCTTTCTCACTGCAGAGGTCGTGGAGCTATGGATTGGCCTCAACGACGTCAAACACCAAATGAACTTCGAGTGGTCAGATGGAACTCCAGTTCGGTTCACCTACTGGCATCCTTTTGAGCCCAACAACTTTGCAAGCAGCCAAGAGGACTGCATTACACTCTGGGGCACGGTAAGGGCACATTAACGATATTTGCTGGTAAAAATGCCAATGTTTAAAAGACATTTGGACAGATTCATGGATAGGAAAGGTAGGAATTGGAACATGGTGTAGGCAAATGGGCCCACCTCAGAAAGCACCTTATTTTGGTATGGATGAGTTGGGCTGAAGGGCCTGTTTCTGTGCAATACAATTCTATGACCATAATAAAGGGACAGTCACATAATCAGGAAGAGTACAAGTGGCCAGCAAAGAATTTTGACTTTTCTCACACAGAATGATCAGCAAGGATATTGAGAGACCTTCTGCTCCCCTACTGTGGGTGAGGACACTGCCCATGGGGAGCAATCCATGCACTAGCTTAACTAGCTCCACTCAGCAAGGAGAGTGGTCATGCCAGCCAACTGGGATCCCTGAGCTAGTGGAAGGCAAATGGTTATTCACTGGGACTGAAGAAGTTAGATAATGTAGATAGTGAGAAATCGCTTGTGGTGGCAAAAGCGTAAGTCAGCTGAGGATACGGATGTAAGGATGCAAGTTATGATATAATATTTGGTTCAGATTCATTATTGTCACATGTTCTGAGGTACAGTGAAAAGCTTTGTTTTGCATGCTGACCAAACTGATCAGATATACCAAACACAATTACAATCAGTTCAAACCCGTACAACAGTTCAAGCAAAGGGGAAGATACAGAGTGTAGATTATAGTTCTCAGCTCAGTTCCTCAGACAAATTCCAATGTGCTGGATGAGGTAGAGTTGAATCGAACAGTACCCTATTTTATGGAAAGGCCATTCAATAGCCTGATAATGGAAGGGAAGAAACTATTGGTACGGGCTGGTGTTGTTCACTTTCAAGCCTCTGTGCCTTCTGCTGGTTGGGAGCAGGGAGAAGAAGAAATGTCCAGGGCAGGACAAGTCTTTGTTTATGTTGGCTGCGTTTCCGAGGCAGCATGGAGAGCAGATGGAGGCAATGGAAGGTAGTCTGGTCTGTGCGATGGACTGGACCACATCGACAAATCTCCGCAATTCTTTGCAGCCTTGGGCATTTGCTGATGCCAAAGCAAGCTATGATGAAACCTGACAGTGTCTTCTGTGGTGCATCCAGCAAACTCGTTCTGGGCTGGATGCAGAATTGGGGGTAGTACCTTCAGGTGTGAGATAGTACTGGGGATAGCCAAGACTGTCCCTCAGTGTAGTCCCTCCCAAAGCACCACACTTCCTGGTCATACCCCTCCAGCAGCCCACATGCTCCCTCACTGCTGCCCCTCCATCAGCTGGGCTGCTCCCTCTGAAGTGCTGGTTGCCAGTTCACGGGAACATAAATGCTGGATAACCAAACTTTAGATAGAAAGCCCATCCTTAGGACTTCAAGGATGACTACCATTCACTTTAAAAATGATTACCATTATAATGAACCAGGATACCAAGGGTTATCAGCTCCTGTCTTATGCCATAACATCTGAAGAGAACCTTCCCCCTGTCTGTGCTTCGGCGAGAGTTCCAAGCAGGAGAATGACATGCAGGTGCGTCAGGGGATGTGTAATGCATTGTAAGAGTTGTATTGGTCAGAGGGTGGTGAATCTGTGGAATGCATTGCGACAGACAATTGTGGATGCCAAGTCAATGGATATTTTTATGGTGGAGATTGATAGATTCTTGATTAGTAAGGGTGCCGGGATAAGGGGAGAAGGCGGGAAAATGGGGTTGAGAGTTAACGATAGATCAGCCATGATTGAATAGCAGTGTAGACTTGATGGGCCGAATGGCCAAATTCTGCTCTGACAAACTTATGAACTATCCAAATGACATTGGCTGCTGGTAACAGGAAGCTGGTGTCTGACCCAGGGCCAGGAGCAGAGGCTGCTGGATTGGGAATCCAATGCAGAAGATGGTTATTGGGCATTTAGACAAAGAGAGGAGCAAAGGTGGCTTTGTAGCTTCCTGGAGCTCATAAATCATTGACAAATAGATTGGTTTCATTGTCATTGTCCATTATTGGAAAAGTGCTACTATTTGTTCGTTGAATGCACTCAGTCAACATTAATCTATCACCATCCAACTGATCAAGTGCACATTTTACAACATGCATTTTCTTTTCAAATGCATTTAATTCTCGCTGATTCATTTACTGATTTTTGTTAAGCGGACACTCTGTACGTTGGACACGTCAGTCAATTGAATTTTGGGTCTAACCATGACACCATGTGCTATTTCTCCTGCATGTTGTACATGCTGCACCTTTTATCTCTTTCCTGAACCAGGATGGTCGCTGGAACGATGGTCCCTGCAACCTCACACTGCCAGCCATCTGCAAGAAACCAGGCCTCGCCACTACACAGGGAGAGGAAGTGTTGGAGGACAATCTCGGCTGTTCAAAGGTCAGTTACCTGATGCAATTCCTGATCGATCCGAAATCAAAACGCTCTGGTAGCCCACTTAGTGTTGCCTTGCAGAGCATCGAACATTTGGACTCTCTTGAACTTCAAGAGTGTGTTATTGTCATATGTCCCAGATAGAACAAT
Organism: Leucoraja erinaceus; assembly: GCF_028641065.1. Taxonomy (NCBI): domain Eukaryota; kingdom Metazoa; phylum Chordata; class Chondrichthyes; order Rajiformes; family Rajidae; genus Leucoraja; species Leucoraja erinaceus. Next base: position 12,236,381 of record NC_073403.1, read on the forward strand.
GAAACTCTTACTTGCTGCAGCACAACAGAATATGTAAACATAGTACATAACGGGAGAAAAAAAAGTTCTGTGTGTGTGTGTATATATGTATGATATATATACACATATATATATATACACATACACAATAAACAAACAATTATAGTGCAATAATAATAACAGTCTATTGTAGTTCAGAGCTTATTTATTGTTGTGTTTAATAGCCTGATGGCTGAAGGGAAGAAGCTGTTCATGAACCTGGACATAACAGTTTTCAGGCTCCTGTATCTTCTTCCCGATGGCAATGGTGAAATGAGTGTGTAGCCAGGATGGTGTGAGTCTCTAATGATGTTGGATACCTTTTTGAGGCAGAGACTTCGATAAATCCCATCGATGGTGGGGAGATCAGAGCCGGTGATCGAATGGGCAGTGGTCACAACCTTTTGCAGTTTTTTTCCACTCCTGGACGTTCAAGTTGCCGAACCAGGCCATGATGCAACCAGTCAGCATGCTCTCTACTGTGCACCTGTAGAAGTTCAAGAGAATCCTCTTTGACATACCGAATCGCCGTAATCTTCGCTGATGTAATTTCTTTATAATTGCAGCAGCGTGCTGGGTCCAGAAAGGATAGGTACCACAATCCAATCCAGTGAGCTGGCAGTTTGCAAGCTGTGGTTGTCAAATCCGAGATCATCTCTGTCCTCAGTCAGCCCCGGACTTCATGTCCCTGTGCTATTTTCACTCAGTCATCCATACACTTACACTCTTCACTGAAATCTCGCATTGAAGTTCTCAGTTGACTTCCTTTCTTAGATACAATCCACAGATAGAATCTACAGTTGATGCCCTTGATCACTGCTTTCAGTTTCAATGCTTCTGACCTGATGCCTATGAACACACTTTCCTCAATGAAGATTCAGTTTAGCAGTTCGCCTCTTGCCATTGGTCAATAACGACTGAATTGCTTTTGTGTGGACACATTTTTATCAGCTGCTAAATTGGGTATCAACTTGGTCTTTTTGCTTATAGCAATGACCAAGTTGCGCAAATATTTGAGAAAGTGGTGCAATTTTGGATTATCTCACACAAACGTGTTCCTCGCCACGATGACATATAATTGGCCTCTCTTTTAAATTCTTGATGGTTTTGTTTTTCACGTGTGTTCTATCTACATAGTCAACATGCACACAAGCCTCCAGAACTGCTCCAGACCTGCAGCTAAAGGCTGTGCAAGAGTATCCTGAAGGGTCACTTTGCCTCTGCCCTTCCCCCATGGAGAAACTCTTGACCTCTGCTAGTCACTTGGCCTGAAGTCTGGACCTTGTGGTTCTGAGGACTGAGAACGATAGAACTATATCAAAGAACTATATCAGATACATTTCATACAGGCATTGCAAAGTTCAGAACCTTGGCCTTGCCTTTCTCTAGGTTTAAGATTGATCTATCAATAACTAAGCTCATTGCTTGATTCCGCTCAAGAATCTGATTTTATAAACCAAAGTTGCTAAAGGACTCAACGTCTTGTAGAATGAAATAATTCAACGGTTGAAGGTCATCTTTGGGGATTCGAGCAAGTTAGATGATGGTATCTGCTTCTTATAGAGAGATGAAGAAACCTTTATTCATTCGTTCATCATCGTTGAAAACATTAGTGATGCAGTGGTGCTGGTTTCCAACGGGAATGGTGACGGACGCACCACACATCTCTGTCCTCCAGTTCCTGAGGACTTCCGCCGCTGGAAGTATAGAATTTTGGTGTGTGTGCTTAATCATCATTCCTTACAATGCTATGTACAACCGTGATCGCAACTTCCACTGAAGCATGGATGGCCGTTGGCTCGCTAGAAGCTCATCCGCCCTTTGCAGGTCTTGTTTTTGGTCCTGCTGGGGGGTCCACAGCCCCCTCCTCACCTGGCAAACCAGGTGGGGGAGACGGTTTAGTCACCGACTATCCGACCATGGAGCAGGTAACACGGGATTACATTGAACCCGTGGCAGGGGGAACTCCCCCCGACCTGACGTGACAAAAGACCTCCTGTGTTGAAAATCACGACTGTGGAGAGATTTAAATATCCAAGAGTTAACAACCCGAGTGAAGTTAGTTTTGGCAACGGCAGTGAAGTTAGTGAACTTGTTTCACAGATGTATGCTTGCTGCAGCATTCCATATTCACTTATAACTCTAGAGGCTGTTTCTGCTCATTGAGTCTCTACCGGCCCATGGAGCAGACCTGTACCCCACAAAGTTTGCCTGGAATCCACTCACCGTATTCCCATCAATTCCACCGCTCACCAACACATTGGAGCAATTTGCAGTTTACAGAAGCCAATTAACCTCCGAACCTTCTGCTCAACAAAATCAACATTTTTTAATATAATGCCTTTAATTAAATGCAACCTCCCAATGCACTCAAAGGAACATGGTTGGCTCGAATCTGACCTAGAACCACGCAAGGAAATCAGAGGATCAAGCAATTGGACAGAAGATGGAATCACAAGGGTTGGTAGCCTCATGACCTCAACACTTACCGACCATGATTTCCCTGTAATCTCCTTGAGGCAGTAGAGTTATATATGACTGGATAAGAATACATGAGGTGTCCCAAAACAGAAAAATACTAAGGGCCCTGAGTTACAGTGCATATGAAGGCCGGTGATAAAGTACACAAAGAGGTCCCCGGACCAGTCGGCAATATATTTTCTTTGTCACTAGAAACACCAAGGACAGTTACATGTTTAAAAGTTACCATATGCTTGCAGCCTAACCTTGACATGGAGCTGTGCCTGCTTCCCCAATCACATATTGCAGCCCTCTCTCTGAGCAAAAGTTCTCCTTTCCAACTGGGAATGGAGGTCCACTGCTACTCTGCCGCAAAGAAAGACGAGCAATCAAGTTCCTTGGTGCCCTTGCCCATCTTTATCTCTCAGACCTTCTCCAGTCCAACAATCCCCCGGATCTCTGTGGTCTTCCAGTTTTGGCCTCCCCAACCCATAAATATCTTTCCCTAAATAAAGGCAGGAACGGGGTACTGATTGGGGATGATCAGCCATGATTACATTGAATGGTGGTGCTGGCTTGAAGGGCCGAATGGCCTACTCCTTCACCTATTGTCTATTGCCTTCACACCATCATTGGCTACCTTGTCCGCAGCTGCTGAGAAATTTCTTCCTGAAACCTCTTTGCCCCTCTGCCTGTCGTTTGAGCTTCAAGCTGTCCTTTGAAACCATGTCTTAGTTTAGTATAGTTTAGATTTACTTTAGTTTAGTATTACGTGTGCTAAGCCACAGTGAAAAGCTTTTGTTGTATGCAAACCTTTACCTGTGAGCAAACCTTTGATGATGCCGTATCTTGTAATGCTGGATGGTTGCTATATTTTGCTTGGTAAACACAGATGGAAAGTGCCATATTAACACAACCTTTTACTGGAAGCTTGTGAAAAGTGGGTCAGTCTTGGACTGAAATACATTTTTAGAACCATCTCGATTGGCTTGGAAATACATCTGTATTATTCCCCTTGCATTGTACAATGGCTGCACTTCAAAGTACATTTCCTACAGATCTCAGGATGGCTAGAGATCACAAAATATATTTAAAATTCTGTCCAGCTGTGGAAGAGAACTAATTCAGCACTAGGCACTTTCTCACTGGGTTGAAGTCCTCCTCCACACTACAAGGAATACAGTTGTATGTTTTGAGTTGATCTTCCAACATTTGAGAGGATGTTCAATTCTCCTTGGTGTGAAAGGGCACATTTATAAATGAAATTATTTCACTTGGCAGTGTCCATTATGAAACCACCGCTCACCCACTTTGTGTGGAACTACATTAATCAAATGTTCAACCTCCCTCCAGACCCTGCGGGCTGCTGGAAATCCCTTTGTTTCTTTTACATGTTCTCTCTGGACCAGGAACGATGTGCTGAACTCAGCAAGTTCTGAGTGCAAGAGCCTCCAGTGTTCAGAAAGCTAGAGATTTTTTGAAAAATTCCAAAATTGTTTTAGGTGAGAACTAGTCAACTGCTCTGCCAAATTTTAACCCCCTAATGAATTAAAGAGGGGAAGAAAAAAACAATCAGCATTCACCTGAATTTACCAATATTTACCAGGAACAAAGAAAATCCTGGCATCTTATAGTTATAACAAAAGAATGAATATATAAAATTACTCTCTGTACTGAATTCACCCCCATTCAAAAAGATTGGGAGGAATCATAGTTTTACACTCATCTGGGACCTAAGTGAAAAGTATTACCCAATGCGATATCTCGTGGCTTTACAGTCATGTTGAACCAGTCCCACTCTCTGCCCAGTCTTTGGATGGCTATCCAACCACTGAACTTTCCAGTGAAGTAGATGAATTGAAAATGGGTATTTCAACGTGGAGTTATTGTGATTGGGTTAATTTCAAGAACTAATGCTCCACTAGAAAATGTTAAACCCTGTCCCTACCCACTGATCTGTCAGAACCTGCTCAGCTTTTGCAAAATTGCTGTGAACCAGTTTGCTTGTTTTGCTGAGGGACGTTGTGTGGATGACAGATGCACAGCTGATGGTGAATCATCCCAGGCTTAAAGACTATCAGCACATTTTGATTCATTTATAACAACAACCCAATCAAGGAACTCCCATAACATGTCATAAAGTTATAGATAGAACTAGTGATTTTGTCCTGTTCAGTTTGCCTCTTGTCTCAAGGTCAGAGGATTATGAATTTAATCGCCACTTCATAGACTCTTGTTTCTGGTGCAGTATTGAGGGAGTTGAAGATGCTGTCTTAAAACATAGAAAATAGGTGCAGGAGGAGGCCATTCTGCCCTTCGAGCCAGCACCGCTTGAATGAGGCCCTTTGAGATAGGAGTGAAAGATTTCATGACAGTATTCAATAAAGAACTGAAGCATTCTCACTTGTGTCCTGGTCAATATTTGTATCTTAGCCAACATCTAAAGTCGATGACCTGGTTATCATGGAACCATGTTGTGTACAGTGGCTGCAGCAATTTCAATGTCATGGTGCAAAGTGTTTGATACAACCCTAGATCATGGTAGCTGCTAAATACAATCAATTCTTGGCTTCCTTGGAAACCAGTCCATGTTTAGTCTAATGTCCAGGAATTGGACTCAAATAATCTCAAATAAATTTGCCTCAAATAACCTATCGTTAATGCCGAGACGCCCCACATTGGTTTTCCGGGACCTCCTTTCTTCTGCTATTGTTCCATTGGTTTTGGTGCTGATCTTCAATCCGGTGGCAGTTTAGCACAGCAATTAACTACAGTGGTTTTCATAAGGCATACAGTGTGAATGAAAGTGCTTGTACAGTATTTCATGCCCTGGAAAAGAAAATGGTGTTGTAATGCAGAACAAGCAGCTGAGACTCCCACTCCTATTGAGCCTTTCAACAAATTTCACTAGTTGGCTTCCAAATGTGTCCTTTCCTACTGACTCTGGTGTCTGCCTTCAAAGGTAGAGAGGACAATCTCACTAGTCCATGCATGTCGCTGAGGGAGAGATGGATCAGCCATGATTGAAGAGTAGACTTGATGGGCTGAATGGCCTGATTCTGCTCCTATCACTTATGAATTTATGACATGACTTCTGTGTGTGATCGTGCTTGTTGCCATGATGACAAGAGGAGCCAGCCAGAATCCTTGGAGGCTGAATGGTTTTGAGGGGAAAAGACTTGTGGGCTTAGAAATGTTTTTCCTTCCAGAATGGAATTCCACAGAGAGCTGGGTACTGATTAGTCTAGTCAAATTTGGTTGAATTAGGGAGGATAAATGAGCAGAATCTGTCCGAGCAGAATAATGGAGTTGAGGAAATAGTAATCAAGAAAGTCTCATTAACTGTATAAATACTCTTCTATTTGGCATTGAATTCCTGGAGGGAATGCAATGGGATGAGCCAAGTTATGAGGTAAAATGGTCTTTATCTTCTACTACCGATTCCAAAATCACTGAAACATCTCCGGATTAGTTCCATTGCTCCATTACGCAAGAGCAGTTCCAGCACCACGTGACCAGTGGCAGAGCCAAGGTCCAGGACATTGTACAGAATCAGGATGTTACCACTCTGTGGAAAGTGAAGGTGGTTCTTACATTCGTGGGGGGCGGGGTGCACTTTAAGTGCGAGGTTTCCCAAAGTCTTCCCCTTAACGGAGCCTCGTTAAAGTTATTAGATTAGAAGCCTGGGTGAGCAGGAACAAGGTGCCTCACTCACACCATTGCTTGTGACGTTGTAAAGCTGGCAGGAAAGGATATAAAGTGCAAACAAAGGCAACAAGGTCGGGCCTTTCTGAAGCTGGACATTTTCATAATTGAAAAGACTCGGCCAGGCCATGAGTGGAAGGTCTGTGACGAATTACACAGTTGCAACAGTGTCCGTCTAATGGCAGGATAACAACGAGCTAAGAAGAATATCAGTGTGGGACTTAAGAATATTAACCCAAACCACAACATTGAACTTTGGACCCATGGACAAAGTCACCTCTAAACACTAAACAATTCAAAGTGGACAAGAACATGAAATGAAGGGTATCTTATTAATCAGCCATGCCATTTACATACCGCACCTGTTAATTCAGCTCCTGCTGTTGAATATCAAGTGGTTGTAAAATATACCCTTCCTCTGGGTTTAATCCTTATCATTCAAGTTGAGTTTCCACTCATCTGCCATTCTGATAGATGGGGAATTCTGTCATGTAAATTTGTTACAGAAGCAATGTTTGTAAAGCAGCAACCATCACTTTTATAATCAAGTTGCTTGTACCTGGTTGGGCAGTCCGGAAGTTGCAAGAACGCTTATCATTGCAGCTTCCTGCTGGAATCACTAATATGTGCTTTTGTCACACTTACAGCAGATCTTTTTAGTGAGTCGATACAGAAATTCGGGCTGAGTTATTGAATGGCAGAACAAGCTCAGGGCTGTCCACAGCCCACTCCTTCTTGTGTTCACTAAAGTGTACTTTCCTTCTTACCAGGGCTGGAGATTACATGGCTCTTCGTGCTATTTTGTGGGTGAGGAATCGGTGACTTTTGACGAGGCCTTGAAGAAATGCACTGATCAGAGGTCAACCCTGGTGACCATCCTCAACAGGTACTTGGGAATTCACTCAAACGTTGCGTAGGTTTAAACTCCCTCCCAATCTCCCATCAACACTACCACTGTCATTATTGGTTCAGAATTGGGATTTATGGGATTGGGACCTCGTTGGGGGGGGGTCTGTAACCAAGTAGTGGTGTATTACAGCTAATGGAGATGCACTTCAGTCTAAGTGGGCTTGTCATCATTGAGGAACCTGAACAGGGGTTTAAGTCAAGTCAAGTTTATTTGTCACATACACATACGAGATGTGCAGTGAAATGAAAGTGGCAATGCTCGCGGATTTTTTGTGCAAAAGACAAACAACAAAACAACCAAACAAATTATAAACACAATCATAACACACATATTCTTTTACATAATAAATAATAGAAGGAAAAACATTCTGTAGAGTTAGTCCCTGGTTTAGAACTCCAGAGGACAATTTGAAATAAAGGAATGAAAATCCCGCCTGTTGTACAGTTCTGAGCTGCCTTTAAATAGTTTGCTATTTCAAATTATAGAGCTGGTGAGGGTCTTTTCGGGTCCAATCTCCTTTTCATCCAAAACTGTCTCCTCACTATTTTTATATTTCTCTCCTTAATTGTCCTGACGTTCTTTGCTTCTCCTGGTAGATTTGAACAGTCATTTATCATCAGCCTCATCCTCGGTCGTACTGGCAACTTCTGGACAGGTCTGCAGGATGCCAACCACCCAGGGGCCTTCCAGTGGATGGGAGGTGATGCCGTCTCCTTCACCAACTGGAATCGAAACCAACCAGGTAACAGCGGCACACTATTAAATCTGCCAGCTCAGGCAGCAATTTGGGACGGCACAGACTCGGCATCAGAGACCCTGGTTCAATCTTGACCTCGAATGCTGTCTGTGCGGAGTTGCACATTTTCCCTGTGACCCTATGGGTTTCCTCCGGTTGCCAAAGACGTCCGGTCTTGTAGCTTAATTGGCCTCTGTAAATTATCCCTAGTGTGTAGGGAGTGGATGCGAAAGTGGGATAACATAGTATTAGTGTATCGATGGCCGGGATGAACTCGGTGGGCCGAAGGGCCTGTTTCCATGCTGTATCTCCTGCTAAATTTCAACGCCAAGTAGATTACAGTTTCAGAGAGTCCAGTGAATTTGAAAGTGAAGTTCAGTAAAAAAAAGTTTAACACATGTGTAAACTAAAACCTCTGCACAAACTGCGTGGGGGTGCCAGGGAGGGGCGGGATGCTCACTGTAAAGATTGTGCATTTATATAAAGTCACATAGCATCTTGCGCACTTGACGAGCTTTAACCTTAAGGGCTAAAGACCCAGAACTGGAAGGTGGATTTAGCTGGGTGGCACTCTTTCGACAGACACATACACAAAGGGTCACATCGTGATGTCATGTGTTATAAGTTTTTTATGGCCGTGTAAAGTAATCCAAAGATTTTCATGCACAATGAATGGCCTAGAAGTTTTGGCCAGTGCTGTGTGGGACAAGAGAGAAAAGAGTTAATGATTTATACTGCATTTCCATGGTCTCAGCATCTGCTGAAGCACTTTACAGTCAATGAGATGCTTCTTTGAAGGAAGTCATTATTGTAGGAAATCCAGCAGCCAGTCCATGCACAGCAAGCTCCCTGGAGCCACACTGGGATGATGATCAAGCAAGATGTATTGGCCAAGAGATTGGGAGATAATCAAAATAAAGAGGAGAATGCGCTTGGATGCTCAACGGATCAAGCAGCAGCTGAGGGGGAGAGACACAGTCAATGTTACAGATCAATAACATTTAAGCAGGGATAACTTCTTTGAAATAATGCTTTGAGATCTCTCAGGCCATCTGCGAGTGTAGGCTAGGGTTCCTTTTAGAATAGAGAGACAGAATCACAGGCAGTGCTGCACCCCACCGGGGTGCCAACCTCGAGTGACCTCGTCATTCAGGAGGGGACATGAAGTCTTTTAGACTTTAGACATACAGTGTGGAAACAGGCCCTTCGGCTCACCAAGTCTGCGCTGATCAGTGATCGCTGTACACTGATGCACTATCCTACACATACAAGGGCCGTTTTACGACCATACCAAGCCAATTAACCTACAAACCTTTGCGACTTTGGGGTGTGTGGAAGGAAAGCGGAGCCCCTGGAGAAAACCCATGCAGATCACGGGAAGGACGTACGGACTCCGTGCAGACAGCACCCGTAGTCAGGATTGAACCCGGGTCTCTGGTTCTGTAAGGCAGCGACTCTACCACTGAGCCACCTCGACACTATACGACAAAATGGACAGTCCTTGGACTCGGAAACAGGAGCGCAAGAAGAGCAAACTTTAATTATTTAGTTAGATGTCAGTGCACTGAAGCAAGCTTCTTCTCATGCTTTCAAGAGAGAGCTAGATAGGGCTCTTAAAAATAGCGGAGCCAGAGGATATGGGGAGAAGGCAGGGACGAGGTACTGATTGGGGATGATCTGCCATGATCACATTGAATGGCGGTGCTGGCTTGAAGGGCCAAATGGCCTACTCCTGCACCTATTGTCTATGGTCTATTGTTATATAAGGAGAAAGAGGGCAGTACAATGCGTAGAGAAAGACACTGAGCACTTATTGTCTGCAATGCGATTCTCCTGGGCAGACAGTTGTGAATCTGGGCTAGCTGGTATTTGGCTGCACACTGATACGTAGCACATCTGGAACTAATATCAGGAACAAAAACAAGGAAATGAATGTGCAGTGCAAATGGATGGCTGTCTGTGTATAATTACTCTGACCAATGCAATGAAAACTGCTGTAGGTTTTTGGATTTTGCAGCCCTTTATAATGCGGTTTTGTTCTATAATGGGCAGAACATACAAAACCCCGGCACGTTAGTAGATTCCGCTGTAGTGAGAGGACGAATGCTGACGTTTCATTCCTCTTTGGTTCACATCATCAGATTTTTTTTTTTAATTTATCGAAAGCAGCCATCATGTTTTGCTTTTCATCCCCCAGACCTGAGGTTTTGACCGAGGCTATCCCACATGCAATTCAAGCACTTATTGGTCATTCCTTTTCGTCCCGAGAGAGCAATAGTTATTTTCATAGTAGTTGGAGACTACTGGATGGCTTGCCAATCTGGTTCAGGGTTCACCAAATTGGATAGACACAAAATGCTGGAGCAACTCAATGGGTCAGACAGCATCCCTGGAGAAAATGGATAGAGGACGTCTTGGGTTGGGACCCTTCTTCAGACCAAATTGGAGTTGCATGAAGGACATAAAGGTTTCCTTCAATGAAGGACAGCCGTGAGTTTGAGCAATAATGCAAGGGCTGTCTTTGTAAACTTTTATTGATGGTGCCATTTATTTTTTTATTCATTCTCAAATGGCTAATGGTGGGATATGAGGCTGAATTTATTACCAAAAACGTCAGGACTGCTAGTCCAGCAACTTTACTATAGTAAAATTCAACTATTCAAGCACACTCAGAACTTTGGTGCTGGATTGACAGATTTTCTAGACATTCAGATTATTAACACTCCAACGCCTCTGTAATTATTTTTAGATGTAGGTTTACAAGGTTTTCCCGGGATGGCGGGACTGTCATATGTTGAGAGAATGGAGTAGCTGGTCTTGTACACTCTGGAGTTTAGCAGGATGAGAGGTGATTTCATTGAAACATATAAAATTGTTAAGTCTTGGACACGCTAGAGGCAGGAAACATGTTCCGATGTGGGGGAGTCCAGAACCAGGGGCGACAGTTTAAGAACAAGGGGTATGCCATTTAGAACGGAGACGAGGAAACACTTTTTCTCACAGAGAGTGATGGGTTTGTGGGATTCTCTGCCTCAGAGGGCGGCGGTGGGGCAGGTTCTATGGATGCTAAGAGAGAGCAGATTCTTAAAAATAAGTCAAGGGATATGGGGAAGCCATACTTAGACACGGAAGACGAGGCACCCATTGTCTAAACTCGTGACTAATTTTTTAAAGAGGTGCAGGACACAGAGCACTGTCAGGTGTGGTGGAGTAGTCCAATTCCCCAGTGGCATTTAGGAGGCTTGTGGATATGTGGGGAATGCGCAATCTATGGATCATTTGCCGACAGTGGAGATTAGTTAACTTACCATCTAGTGCGGCATGGACCTTGTGGGCTGAAGGGCTTGGTCCTGTTCTATGTTCTCAAGAGAGTTTCTCAGCAAAGCAGAATTTTGGACAGGTGTATGAATTCTGCAGCTCCCCTCCCCCTCCCCTCTCACCAGTTAACCCCTCCCCCTCTCACAGTTAAGGCTATGCTCAACATTAACCAGAGACTGAATTCTTGAACCTTCTAGGTCTGTGTGCTGCCTGATCAGGCACATGAGTTGCTGGTGGATACAGTTCAGGGCGAGACCCTTCTTCAGACTGAGAGGGAAGATCACTCTCAGTCTGAAGAAGGGTCCTGACCAAAAACACATTTCTTGCATACCCACACATGTTGGGAGGCACCTTTTACTGGTTGATGGCGTTACATTAATATTTACACGTAAAACAAAATGTGACCTCTGGCCTCAATTCACTTACTTGATTTTTGGCAAAAGGCTATCCTTGCAATGTCTGAATCCTTGCAATGAACCAAAGAGGCATCTAAAGCTCACTATTATACATAGTTACTCCAGCATTTTGTGTCTCTCTTCGGTGTAAGTCTGCACTTGCAGTTCCTTCCTACACAAGTTGCTGGTGGAGAGGTAGTGTAATGGATGGATAGTTAGGTTAGGCTGCAAAAGTGTTGATTCAGTCTTCAACTTATGGAAACACTGCTGAGCAGCGAAATGTTTTTTTGGCAGCAAATTACAGAGAACTCAGATAAAGTTCTTATTGGGGAACATTACAACCTCGCTCTTAATGACATAGTAAGGTTCACAAATTGCATAAAGCCATTCTTGTATCCATCATCCAGCTGAAAGCAATTTACAATTTAATTGGTTATTGACTATTTATGCTTATGTATGGTGATCTACAGAGCGATATGTGTAGTTCAGGGCAATGATTATTTAAACCACAAATATGTGTAATAGTGAGCTTTAGATGCCTCTTTGGTGCGTTGCAAGGATTCAGACTGATTGCCTATTGCCAAAAATCAAGTAAGTGAATTGAGGCCAGAGGTCTCATTTTGTTTTGTTAGTAATAATTCATGTAATGCCATCAACAAGTAAAAAGTGCTTCCCATCATGTGTGTATGTAAGAAATGTGTAATTCCGTCTTCACCATCAGTCTTTCCATCTTTGCTTTTTTTTTAGTCCAAGTACTTATAAGCATTCCAACTCTAAAATATGCCCAAACCTCACCTATTAAGATCAGGAGGTTGAGATGTTTTACTGAAATGTGTGTTTTTTTTTATGTGTGGAATTGGGGTTGGGATAATGGTACATAAATTCCAGCAGGAATAACTTCTGAAGAAAGTTTCAGCCCGAAACGTTGCCTATTTCCATCGCTCCATAGATGCTGCTGCACCCGCTGAGTGTCTTCAGCACTTTTGTCTACCTTCGATTTTCCAGCTTCTGCAATTCCTTCTTAATAACTTTGAATCTGATGGATTAGAGCAATTAAGTCATTTCACTCTTTGATTGGGGCTTGTTAAATGTAACCAATGCATAACCAACAAGTTTTTGACAAGCTACCAGAGATGATAATGCGATTAATGTTGATAAAGTGTCCAATAACAAGGTTGTCGGCAAACAATAAACAAACCTAAAAACCTTTTAAAGTGTAGAATAAAAGAGGTAGTGACAACGAAATAGTCTTGCGATCGGAAACAAATTGTAGTGAAGAGTTGCCTTGTTGGTTCTGCCCAAGGTATTAAGGTATTGCCCAAGGGCTGCTACTGGAGGCACTGCATTTTTTTGAAACATTAATTTTTGGATTGGGACACATTAATATTTGCAACTTAAAACTTGGAATTGTGAGCAGGAAGTTAATTGGTTTTAAGAGGATATAGACAGCCTGGAGGAATAAGTATTCACAGCAGGATGAATTTAACATGCAAAGTGTGAAATGATAATTAGGACCATTGAGGAAAGGCAATTTAATATAACGTTCTGAAGGAGTGGCAGGAAATGAGGGACCAAATGCATGCAAAGCTTTAGAGGTTGTAGGTTATTTTGAGAGCCATTTTTAAAAAATCATTTGAGATCCTGGGGTTTTTTGTGAAGAGGTGTAGGAGGGTGTTTGAAATTGTATAAAATACTGGTTTAGTCCCAACCACAATATTGCATGTGGTCCTGGAGACCTTACTTTAGAAATAATGTGAACACGTTAGAGAGGGGGCAGGATACACTAGGTAGAATTGACTCGTGTAGAAGGATCACACAGACTGCAGATGCTGGAATCTTCAGTAAAAGACAAAGTACTGGAGCAACTCGGCAGGTCAGGCAGCATCTATGGAGGGAATGTTTAGTCTGAAGAAGGGTCCCAACCTGAAATGTCCTCTGCCCATTCACTTTACAGACGCTGCCCGACCCGAGTTCCTCCAGGACTTTAGTTTTTTTTGCTCATGAATGAGGGAGCTCAGTTTCACCAGTAAACTGAAGAAGATGCAATTGTTCTCATTGAAGGGGGTTGGGAAGTGCTCAATGTCAGCAAGGCTTAGAGAGTGTGAATAAAATGAAAGTGGCTCCATTGAATGAAGGAACAGGGACCATAGATTCAAAGTGAACGGCAATACCATTCAGAGAAGACAAAGGAATAACTCCTCGTTCAGAAGGTAGTCATGATCTAGTATCTACTTCCTCACAGGAAGCAGATTCAATTATAGAAACATAGAAACATAGAAATTAGGTGCAGGAGTAGGCCATTCGGCCCTTCGAGCCTGCACCGCCATTCAATATGATCATGGCTGATCATCCAACTCAGTATCCTGTACCTGCCTTCTCTCCATACCCCCTGATCCCCTTAGCCACAAGGGCCACATCTAACTCCCTCTTAAATATAGCCAATGAACTGGCCTCAACTACCCTCTGTGACAGAGAGTTCCAGAGATTCACCACTCTCTGTGTGAAAATTATTGCTTTCAATAAAGAATGGAACTGCACATGAAGGAGAAGAGCATAAAACCAGAAGAAAGGAGCAGTCATTGGCTATCTCTGCCATTCAGTGCAACCATGGCTGATCCTTTATCCCTGTACAATATTAGCTATCTTTTTATACAAACTGAGACTTTTGTGGAAGATAGACACAAAATGCTGGAGTAACTCAGCGGGACAGGCAGCATCTCTGGAGAGAAGAAATGGATGATGTTTTTGGTCTAGACCCTTCTTCAAACTTCACCCATTCCTTCTCTTCAGAGATGTGCCTGTCTGCTGAGTTACTCCAGCATTTTGTGTCTATCTTCAATTTAAACCAGTATCTTTCCTACACACTTCTTTCCTACACACTGGGCCTTTTGTGATCTGAAATCTGCCCACCTCTTAAATATGTTCAGTGTCTTGGCTGCGCCATCTATCGTGAGTAGAGAATTCCAGGGGCTCGCCTCCAAGTGACGAACTTTCCTGCCTTACCCGCCCTAAATATCTAATCCCAGCCCTGGAAATTATAGCCCTTTCTTCTAGACCTCTAGTCTATGTAGAGCAAGTAGTTGCAGGGTTACAGAGAATGGACTGAGGAGTAGTTCCGATAGATAGCGCTTGCAGAGAGCCAGCATGGATTTGATGGGCTGAATAGCCTCCTGTAATACTGCTGGGAAGTTAAAAGTTCGCAGATGGTTGATTTAATGTTGCTTCTCCAAGATGAGCTGTTTGACTGCAAGGCCTGAGCAACAGGGAGAGATTGAACGAGCTAACACTTTATTTTTTGGATCGCAGGTGGCTAAGGGGGGGATCTTCTGGAAGTATATAAAACCATGAGAGGAACAGCTAGAGTAAATGCACAGTCTTTTACCCAGGGTAGTGTTATCAAGAACCAGAGGACATAGGTTTAAGGTGAGAGGGGAAATATTTAATAAGAACCTGAGGGGCAACTTTTTCCACACATGTGGTGGGGCATGTGGAATGAGTTGCCAGAGGTGGTAGTTGGCGCGGGTACTATAACGACATGCAAGAGACAGTTGGACAGGTACATAGATAGGAAAGGTTGAGTGGCTATGAGCCAAATGTGGGCAAATGGATCTAGCTTAGATGGAGCATTTTGGTCGACTTGGATAAGTTGGCTTGAAGGGCCCGTTTCCGTGGTATATGAATCTATGTTTAATGAGGAAATTCTGTATCTTGAGATTTAACTGGGCTGAAGACATTGTCCAGTGATAAGGAATTGGTGGCACAGAGTTCTGGGAGATTGGTAGGGATGGAAGAGTTTGCAATCAATGTTGGAGCCATTTGTGTTTTGTGAGAGAATCTGGAATCTAGAGGACTGAAAATGGTCAATCAGAGGAGATGTAGTAGGGCTGAGCCACACAGAACTATAGCAGGGTGCAGTCAATTCACTTGCTAATGGGTGCCCCTTCTTTATTGCGTACGTTGGGATCTCTGGTGGAAACTATCCCCCATTGTAGTGACTTCTTGCCTCAAGCAATGTGCAAATCCTTCTTGATGATGATTGAATGAATGAAATAATTCTTGGCAGGGGACTGGAGTTTAAATCTGGGAGGCACACTCACTTTAAGTGGCATTGAAGTTATAATCTGCTGCATGGCTGTCATATGGCAGACCAGCAACTATTTCACCCATGGACCTGCCATTAATGGAAATATAAACTTGGATAAAAGGTCCAAATAACTGCATATAAAATGCTCAAGTCACACAAATTCACAAGTCTCTATTGAATATGCTTTTTAGTGAAGAGGATCATCTGTGGAATATTAGACCCAAGACCCAGGTATGGGAAGTGTGATAAAACAGGAACGCAGAAGTTTCACAGAGTGAGAGTGTCTTATTGAATCACTACGTTTCAAGTCGTGGTGCTGTGTGGGACGGTCAAACCAATCGCACTAAAGGGATTATCCTCCACTGTGTTGCATCATCTCTGCACAGTTAACAACCTGATCAATAGCAGGGTGCAATCAAATAACAAACTGCTGAAGGAACTCAGCAATTCGGGCAGCATCCATCGAGGGAAATAGATAAATGACGTTTCGGATCAGGACCCTTCTTCAGACTGTCTGTCCATTTCCCTCCACAGATACTGCTGAAACTACCGAGATATCCCAGCGGTTTTATTATTTTTTTTGTTCACTGTCTGCAGATTCCTGTTCACTGTCTCCAGGGTGCAGTCAATTCACCTGCTGTCATAGATGGTGAATGATATAGTACACCTAGAGGAGAAAATGAACAAGTGTTAGGGTTGTGGTGCTTCGAGTAAGGGCCTGCCTCGGCCTTAATGGTAGCTCTTTAACTTTGGGGGTTACAGCAACCTGAGCATTAAAATGTGGCTAGAATTGTCAGACCAGCTATTTTTTTGAATGAGACTTCAAATGAGACGTCTGTGTAGATATAAAAGTATTCATGACATTCCTTAGGGGGCTTTGACTCTGTCTTTGACTCTGACATGGGGGGGAGAAGGGAGTGCAGGGGAGAGATGTTTTTTTTTTGCCTTCCTTCACAGCGAGGAGAAGATGCGCTGTGAAGGATGTTTGTGTAAATTGTGTTGTCTTGGGTCTTTTTCGTTTTGTATGTATGACTGTAGAAACGACATTTCATTTGGACCTCAACGGGGTCCAAACGACAAATAAATTGTATTGTATTGTATTGTATTGTAAGATAAGCAGGGTTATTATTCCCCAGAGTCCTGGCCAATGTTTATCCTTCTGTTAATATCAGCATGAAAACAGATCAGCTGGTTAGCGCATTGCCTTTTTGGAAGACTTGATATAAACAATCTTGCTGCCACGTTTGCCAAATGCTGACAGCAACTGCGCTCTATAACAACAATTACTGGGTTATAAACTGCAGTGGAGTGTCCTGAGGTTGTGTGTGTTGTTATTTAAATTGGTCCTCCTTTATAAATGTGGAAAACATCCTCTGAATCCACCCATATTTTAAATGGCATTATTCTGGTCTTGACTGTGTGATGTTTCTCTCTCCAATGCTGTGTCTGCCCCCCTGATACTGGCATGCTGAATGATGCATTGGTCCTTGCGTTACAGGATATAAAGGTGGCTGTGTGGTGCTGGCCACAGGAAACTCTGTTGGGTTGTGGGAGGTGAAGGACTGCAACAGTTTCCGGGCCAAGTACATCTGCAGGCAGAACCTGGAAACTTCTCTCGACCCAGGGGTTGGACCAGTGATTCCAACGCCGAGTGTTACTGGAAGCTGCCCGTCGGGATGGGTATCATCACCAACACTCCGCTATTGCTATAAGGTAAGGAGAATGCAACTCTTCTACACCAAGGATTCAATCCTGACTACTGGAGCTTGTCTGTACAGAGTTTGTACGTTCTCCCCGTGAACCTGCGTGGGTTTTCTCCAGGAGGTCTGGTTTCCTGCGACACTCCAAAGGCATACAGGTCTGTAGGTTAATTGGCTTGGTAGCATTGTAAACTCCCTGGTGTGTTTGTTGGGTAGTGCGTTAGTGTACGGGGATCGCTGGTCGGCGCGGGCTCCGTGAGCCGAAAGGCCTGTTTCTACGCTGCATCTCTAAACTATAAAAGATAAACTAAAATTTATCAAAAAATAGTCATCCTCCATCTCAAATAAAAAAAGAAAATGTTAGAGAAAATCTATTGGTTAGGCAGCACCTGCAGTGATAGAAAGAGAGTTTGCATTTCAGTAATGATGGAACATTTTTACTATTCCTCTTTCCACAAATATTGGCTATTTTAGTCATAGAGTCATAGAGTGACACAGTGTGGAAACAGGCCCTTCGGCCCAACTTGCCCACACCGGCCATTCCCAATATGTCCCAGCTACACTGGTCCCACCTGCCCGCGTTTAGTCCGTATCCCTCCAAACCTGTCCTATCCATGTACCTGTCTAACTGTTTTGTAGATGTTGGGATAATCCCTGCCTCAACTACCTTCTTTACCAGCTTGTTCCATACACTCTCCAACCTTTGTGTGAAAAAGTTGCCCCTCACTATATGGAGTTTGCATGTTCTCCATGTGACGGCGTGGGTTTTCTCTGGGTGCTCTGGTTTCCTACCACATTCCAAAGACGTGCAAGTTTGAGGGTTAAATGGATTCTGTAAATTGGCCTTAGAGCGTAGGATAGATCTGATGATCGTTAATCGGTGTGGGCCAAAGGGCCCGTTAGCACGTTGTATCTCTAAACTAAACAAAATACTGCCATCAATTCTGACATTTCTCTGACTTCATCTGCTCCCAGCAGATAATCCCTAAATGTGTAGGAAGGAACTGTAGATGCTGGTTTAAACTGAAGATAGAGACAAAATGCTGGAGTAACTCAGTGGGACAGGCAGCATCACTGGAGAGAAGGGATGGGTGACGTTTTGGGTCGTTTTCGTCAGACTAATGTCAGGGGAGAGGGAGATACATAGATAAGGAAACATCACCCATTCCTTCTCTCCAGTGATGCTGCCTGTCCCGCTGGGATACTCCAGTATTTCTATCTTTTAGATAATCCCTAAACCTATCTTCTATTATCTCCTTGAATGGATAAGTCAAGAGTTTGCTTGATAACATTGCCGTGGTGTTATGTTGCTATTGATTCTCATTGGCGTCTTTGCTCATCAGGGACTAGTCTGCAGTGATTTGTGCAAATTTAGCATGGTGTATCAAATACTGTCACTCAGTTGCCTACCACATCCTGTCCCACATGTACCAGACAGTGATGACAATGTGGTCTGCCAGATATCCAGGCAAGTCTTTGGAGATTGGCCCAGTCAGGAGGAACTGTGTGCATTCACTGACAACACAAAAAGTCAGTGTATATATGACTAAACAGCAGTTTGGCAGGTTACATGAGCTTCGCTCAGTCATGTTGACAAAAGAGACCAAACTGAATAAACGTCACGTAAATATTCTTCTATTGGAATGTTTCCGGTTTCAAGAATGAATTTTCTATCTGTCACCTAATCTTTCCGATGAGATTGGCCTGTACACCCTGATTTATTAATGAGCAATTGTCTCTGGTGATTGAGCGTGTCACCAGGTCACCAGGGAGGTATGCAGAAGAGTTTTCCTTCAGTTTGTGCCTGTTGTCTATCTTTGCAGTTTAATGGGATCACTAGGCTCTTCACTGCTTTAGCAGGAACGCATTTGACCCCGAGCATTGCTGAATATTTCATCAGAATCTGGCTTCACTTGCAGACCAGATGGTTTCTCAGTGTGCGGAGGTGTTCTCTGAAGCAGTTTGCACACAATCCACGGGATCCATCACCTTCCAGGATTCGATAATTAATCCCGCTCGCAGCAACCTGAGCTTCTGGGGCCGTTTCTGGATCTGCAGGAGAATGAGTCGGTATCTGCTTTTAAGACTGGGCCGAGTGCCACGATGCAGCTCGATGAGAATCTGCGTGGGGTTTGGTGGACAGCTGTTTTTTAATGTGAAATCACAAGTCGTGGTGAATCACGCCGCCTTGACTGTGGGATGGCAGCTCAGCGAGTGAGACGCAGACATTGCCTTCCTTTGTCACGTCAGACTGGCAGCAGTCTCAGAAACGAGCCTTGGGAGAGGCTAGTGCTCAGAAACCTCCTGCTCTGCCTCGAATGAAAATAATGGGCCTGAGGTTTGTTGAGCATGCCTGCACACATCCCAACTGGAGTATCAAAACCAGATCCTTATTGTCACTTCTCCCGCCTCAGTAGTATTTCCCAGGAGTGTTTAATTTTGAGATACAGCACGGAAATAGGCCCTCCGGCCCACCGAGTCTGCCCCGACCAGCGATCCCCATGCACTAACACTATCCTTGACACATTGGGGACAATTTACAATTTTACCAAGTCTACAAACCTATACGTGTTTGGAGTGTGGGAGGAAACCAGAGCACCCGGATAAAACCCACGCGGTCACAGGGAAAAGTTACAAACTCCATACAGGCAGCATCAGTAGTCAGGATCGAACCCGGGTCTCTGGTGCTGTAAGGCATCAACTCTACTGCTGCGCCACTGTGCCACCCCAATGAGAGGCAATACATTGAGCAGGAAACCCAGCAACAAAAAGGTGGAAAATCCCTCTTATGGCCCCCTTAAGATATCAGCAATCTTTACACTTGGATGGCCACATTTCTGCTGGACCCAGATTGGGAACAAGGACTCGCAGTGAGTTTCCATTCCCCGGCCAAAGACTGGAAAGGCGCATATAGACGTCAAGTGTGTTATTGTCATAGGTCCCGGGTGGGACAATGAAATTCTTACTTGCTGCAGCACAACAGAATATGGGAATATGTAAACATGGTACAAAACAGGGGAAGAGAAATTTAAAAAAAAAGTTCAATAAGTAACAAATATAGTGCAATAATAATATAGTCTTTTGCAGTTCAGAGCTCAGAGCTTATTTGTTGTTGTGTTTAATAGCCTGATGGCTGTAGGGAAGAAGCTGTTCCTGAACCTGGACGTTACAGTTTTCAGGCTCCTGTACCTTCTTCCTGATGGCAATCGTGAAATGAGTGTGTGGCCAGGATGGTGTGGATCTTTGATGATTTTAGCTGCCTTTTTGTGGCGGTGACTATGATAGTTCCCTTCAACGATGGGGAGGTCAAAGCCGGTGATGGACTGGGCAGTGGTCACATCTTTTTGGAGTTTTTTTCGGTCCTGGTTGTTCAAGTTGCCGAACCAGGCCACAATACAACCAGTCAGAATGCTCTCTACCGTGCACCTGTAGAGGTTTAGGAGAATCTCTTCGACATGCTGAATCTCCGTAATCTTCTCAGGCAGTAGAGTCACTGATGTGCCTTCTTTATAATTGCATTGGTGTGCTGGGTCCAAGAAAGAGCTTCGGAAATATGCATGCCCAGGAAAATGAAGTTTTTGACCCTCTCTACCACCTTCCCATTGATGTGAACGGGATTGTTGGTCCTCATCCTTCCCTTACTAAAGTTCACAATCAGTTCCTTGGTCTTACTGATGTTGAGAGCCAGGTTGTTGGGCTGGCACCATTTGGTTGGTCAGTCAGTCGAGCTCACTTCTATACTGACTCGTCCCCATCTGTGATTCGTCCGACAACAGTGGTATCGTCGGTGAACTTGATGATGGAGTTCGCACTATGTCTGGCTATGCAGTCATGGGTATAGAGTGAGTAAAGCAGGGGGCTGAGCACGCAGCCTTGAGGTGCTCCCGTACTAATTGTTACTGAGGATGAAGTGTTTCCGCCAATTCGAACAGACTGTGGTCTGTGCATGAGGAAGTCAAGGATCCAATTGCAGAGGGATGCGCAGAGATCCAGTTCCGTAAGCTTGGTAACCAGCTTGGAAGGGATGATAGTATTAAACACCGAGCTGTAGTCTATAAACAACAGCCTGACGTAAGTGTTTTTATTGTCGAAGTGATCCAATGCGGAGTGGAGAGCCAGTGAAATTGCATCCTCCGTTGACCTGTTGTGGCGATATGCGAACTGTAGTGGCGGTATGCGAACCGTCTGCTCCAGTTGCGACTGGGAATGGTAGTGCAACTAGTCAGGATACTGCTTGACGGCACCCAAGACACAAGCTCAATTCTGACTTCTGATGCTGTCTGTGTGGAGTTTGCATGATCTCTCCTAGATCACATGGGTTTTCTTGGGATGCTTTGGTTTCTTCCTGCATCCCAAAGAAGTGTGGGTTGCTAGTTGCACCTGATTATATGTAAATGGTAGAATCTGGGGGAAGTTAATTGGAATATGGGGAGATTACATGGGAGCAGTGTAAATGGGAGTTGGATGGTAGCCCTTGCCTGAAGCCCCTGTGAATTTGACTTTACGGCCCTCTAGGTGTGTGAACAGAAATTGCAGGCATACCTACACGACCCATTATTTTCCACAAGCTGAGGAGGCTTTCTGTAAATGTGGTCTCCAGCAACTTCATCTCCTGGACACTGATGCAGGTAATCTAGGAGAGAAATCCCACAGATAATAAAATAAAATTGCAGTTGCTTTTCCTACTATATTCTGTTGTGCTGAAGCAAAGCAAGAATTTCATTGTCCTATCTGGGACACATGACAATAAACTCTCTTGAATCTCTTGAATCTTGAGGTTGGGAGGGAAAAGGCTATTGATGCAACATGGTGGAGATGCAAGTTCCTGTAATGATATCCCCAGAGGTGTCTTCATGTAGAATTGGTCACGTTAACTGAATCTAGCCTGGGTCTTCCGTAGCATAGTTTTTACTGAGGTACAAATTCTGCCTAAGCTGCACCTTAGCAGATCCAATAATTTATCCAAGTTCTTGACAAATTGGAGGGGGAAATCAGTGCAGGCAGGCAGAGGGAAGCACGATGATAAGATTTAGGATCTGGAACATCCTTGCTGTGTTCCATGGGGGTTGGTTGGGCATTGTTGTTAAGTGAGGAATCAGGGGTTTAGCGAGGATCTGAGGAATATCTCTGGAATGCACTGCCTGAAGGGTGATGGAGGTAGACACTCTCACAATGTTTAGGGAGCATTGACCACTCATTTGAGTCTACAGGTAGATAAAAGACTGACTTGGCATAATGTTCAGCCTGTTCTGTAGTGCTGTTCAGTGTTCTATGACTCTAAGGTGAGTCAGAGATGAACTATGGAAGGTGAGAGCACAGTGAAAACTAGCACCAAATGTGGTTACACTTTTGAGTTCTTTGTGGAGTAGGAAGCAGTCAATTCCCCAGATAAAGAGGTGAGGGAGAGCCGTGAAACAGCCGTACCCCACAAAAAGACAGGCGCAGCTTGGGTTGAGTGGCTCCCTCTCAGATGCAGCTTTGATCAGGAGACAGCGAGTGGAGTGGAATAAGTGGAGTGGAAAGAGTTCCGCCAGGCAAGCGAGGGTGGTAGTGGTGGAGGGGGACTGGCTGGGCTTTTGTTCCAGGAAGAAGGAAAGAGGCCTTCGCCCGGATCAGGGGTGGGGAAGGGTTATCACCATGAACCAGGCACTGATTGTGTGAGCACGTGTGTGCATGTTCGCATTTGTGGGAAGGTGAGGGTTATCAGAGTCAGCCCGACAGTAATAGCTAGCGAGGTCGATGATCTTTCATTCAATGTTCCCTACAGCTGTTGTGATGAATGGCCATTAACCGGAAGTATTGACTCTGTTCCTCCTCCCCAGAAGCTGCCTGACAGCTGAGTCTTTCCAGTACTTTCTGTTTTATTCCCCATATGTAGGCTCTTTGTATGATGGGATTGCTCTCCATTGTGCCAAGCAGATCCAGGGAAGATATTAGGAATTAGGAGGGAAACAGTCTTAGGAAGGAAGGATTTACATAAGGAACTATTAGGAAGGATTTACATAAGGAGGGAAACAGTCTTGTCGCTTGAAGGCAAAACTGTAAAAATGGAATGGAGTTTTGAGAGAACTGATTAAAGAGGCAAGGAAGGAGAAGGTGGCGGGGTGCTGAGCACAAGGGCATGAGAGTTCTCAGCGTGGTTGGTTGAGAGTCCGAGCCAGGCTTTCTGCTCACACATTAAAAATTCCAGGCAGCAAAGACCAGATGGTCCAGAGAGCCAGCCCAACTCTGACGGTGCGATGCCTGGAGCACTGTGGCTAGACATTTCCTGCCTCCCCCCATCAGCCACATACCCTCATGGGACACACAAACGAAAACACACAAAAAAAAAAGCACAACCTCAAGCAGAAACAAAAGCTGAAGAGTTCTGCTACGACATGCTTGGGGTTTTGAATCCCAGTTTCACAGACTCTCAACGCCAGCACGGTGGCAGGATGTGAGACCCTGTGACAAGGCCTGACTGACTTCAGGCCGAGGCCCCGACACAGGGTCTTCCTGCATTGATAGGCCGCACATCTGGAGAGGTACCTTGACCCGGCTGTTCTCAGCGATACTTTGCGCCCGCGTGATCTCCTGGCCATCAGTCTGTCGCTGAGATCACGAACAATGCCTCCGGGGACTGATATAAATACAAAGGCAGCTCTTGCCTATTTCTCCAAACTGGCCCGGTTGCTGTTCACGAGAGACCTTCATGTTTATCCTTATAACATACAATCAGAGCCATTCAGAATTTTCCTGCTGGATCAGAAGCTCGGAGTTCAGTCGTGACTTTTTAGTGGGATGCAGATTTTCAATG
The DNA here is from genome assembly GCF_028641065.1 of Leucoraja erinaceus. NCBI lineage: Eukaryota > Metazoa > Chordata > Chondrichthyes > Rajiformes > Rajidae > Leucoraja > Leucoraja erinaceus. The sequence goes on from NC_073403.1 coordinate 12,260,503, forward strand.
TATCTCCTTCTGCGGACTCGTCATTCATATCTACAGTTTTCCTTTTCAAACACTGCTTTCCTTCATTTGTATGAAACTTCATTCCTTATAACAGCATTAGTTATTGGTAGCGACAGGCTTGAACACACTGGTGCAGCCTTTTATCTGTTATGGTTCACAGGGAATATTTATCCACAACTTTTAGAGCAACCGCCTGTATTTATTTAGCACCTTCAGTAAAACATCCTACGGTGCTTCAGAAGAACTTTGCCAAACAAAATGACCACCAAGCCAGAAAGGAAGACTTTGAGTACGTGAGAGAAAGTTTAGTTCGAAGGAAGGTCTTGAACAGAAGAAAATAGGGGCAGGAGTGGGCCATTTGTTCCTTACATTTGCTCTACATTCAATATGGTCGATCTTTGCTGGCCTCAACTGTTGCCTGTGCCAAATCCCAAATGCCTTAATTCCATGATTTTTCAAAAATATTTGTCTATCTCCACGCCAAATCCCCAGGAGGTGCAAAGGGCCTTGGGAGTGCTGGTGCACGATTCCCATAAAATTCAATCGGAAGCAAGGAAGGCAAATGCAATGCTAGCATTTATTTCAAGAGGGCTAGAATACAAAAACAGGGATGTAAAGCCGAGGCTCTATAAGGTGGTGGCCAGGCCGCATTTGCAGTGTTGTGAGCAATTTTGGGCACCATATCTGAGGAAGGGTGTGCTGGCTCTAGGTCTACAGGAAGTTTACAAGAATGATCCCAGGAATGAGTGGGTTAACATATGATCAGCGTTTGACAGCACTAGGCCTGTACTCGCTGAAGTTTAGAAGGATGAGGGGAGACCTCATTGAAACTTACAGAATAGTGAAAGACTTGGATAGAATGGATGCGGGAGGATGTTTCCACTGGTGGGAGAGTGTAGGATTAGAGATCATACCTCTAGAATTAAAGGACATTCCTTTAGGAAGGAGATGAGGAAGAATTTCTTTAGTCAGAAGGCGGCGATTCTGTGGAATTCTTTGCAACAGAAGGCTGTGGAAGCCAAGCCAATGGATATTTTTAAGGCAGAGATTGATAGATTCTTGATTAGTAAGGGATTATGGGGAGAAGGCAGGAGGATGGGGTTAGGAGGGAGAGATGGATCAGCCATGATTGAATGACGGATTAGACTTGTTGGACCGAATGACCTAATTCTGCAACTACCAATTTTGACAAATATATCGAATGATCCGACTTCCACCGCCCTCAGGTGCAGAGAGCTCCGGTCATTCTCTACACGTTTTTCTACACTTCAGTTTTAAGTCATGTTCCTTCTTTTATAGTTATATCTCTTTGTGACTCTTCCACTGGTGAAAACATATATTTGAATAACTTATTCGTATTAAATTTCCTTAAGACATAGGAAGCCATTTGGCTCAGTTAGTGCTGGCTACAGGAAAAACCATCAATCCCATTCCTCCATTATTTACTATAACCTATTAGAAACATAGAAATTAGGTGCAGGAGTAGGCCATTCGGCCCTTCGAGCCTGCACCGCCATTTAATATGATCATGGCTGATCATCCAACTCAGTATCCCGTACCTGCCTTCTCTCCATACCCTCTGATCCCCTTGGCCACAAGGGCCACATCTAACTCCCTCTTAAATATAGCCAATGAACTGGCCTCAACTACCCTCTGTGGCAGAGAGTTCCAGAGATTCACCACTCTCTGTGTGAAAAAAGTTCTCCTCATCTCGGTTTTAAAGGATTTCCCCCTTATCGTTAAGCTGTGACCCCTTGTCCTGGACTTCCCCAACATCGGGAACAATCTTCCTGCATCTAGCCTGTCCAACCCCTTAAGAATTTTGTAAGTTTCTATAAGATCCCCTCTCAATCTCCTAAATTCTAGAGAGTATAAACCAAGTCTATCCAGTCTTTCTTCATAAGACAGTCCTGACGTCCCAGGAATCAGTCTGGTGAACCTTCTCTGCACTCCCTCTATGGCAATAATGTCCTTCCTCAGGTTTGGAGACCAAAACTGCACGCAATACTCCAGGTGTGGTCTCACCAAGACCCTGTACAACTGCAGTAGAACCTCCCTGCTCCTATACTCAAATCCTCTTGCTATGAAAGCCAACATACCATTCGCTTTCTTTACTGCCTGCTGCACCTGCATGCCTACCTTCAATGACTGGTGTACCATGACACCCAGGTCTCGCTGCATCTCCCCCTTTCCCAATCGGCCACCGTTTAGATAACGGATATTCTCTCTCACATTCCCATAACTCCCCCCAATTCTCCTATCATTCACCTTGAGGTAATTTACAGTAACAAAAAAAGTACCAACCAGCATGTCTTTGGAATGTAGAATGAAACCCAGAGCGCTGAGAGGATACCCAGACTATATCAGGAACAATGTGCCAGCTCCAAACAAATTATACAAGCGGTCGACATAAAATGTTGGAGCAACTCAGAGGGTGAGGCAGCATCTATGGTGAAAATCTCACCATAGATGCTGCCTCACTCGCTGAGTTACTCCAGCATTTTGTGTCCACCTTTGATTTTATCCAGCACCTGCAGTTCTTTCTCACAAATGATACCAGAGGTCAGGATTGTGCCTCCGTCACTGGAGCTGTGAAGCAAAAAGCTTTGGGATGGACAAGAGGACCTACATTGAGGAGACGTGGAGTTGTTGGAGTACTGTGGGCCAGAGAAGGTCTCAGAAGTATGGATGGTTGAGACCAGGGAGATACTTTATTTCAAGAGGGCCAAAGGAAGCCTACTTGTGTTCTAAAGATACTTGATCAAAGTGGATAATAAAATATCACACAAACGCAGCTTCTGCTGTTCCATGTCACTACATCGCACTAACACATTAAGTAATGTGTCTAAAGTGATGGTAAGAATGAACTATTTTAGATTTTAAAGAGAAATGGTAACTTCACAAGATGACTTCCCCAGGGAAACAATTCAAGACTTTTCTGCGCAATGCAACCTGCCTGATCCTTGTGCTGTTGAAAAGCTTAGAATTTCTTGTTGTTCAGTCATTTGCTGCTTTCCTTGTCTCACTGAACGGCAACAAAATTATCTCTGCTTGTAAACCTGCACTGGGCAAACAGTACGTTAAACAATCCAACACTTTCATCCATATAGTGCTGAGTGCTGCAGCTGTTGTCAGAAGATGGTCAGTGTGTAAAGTCGTCAGAAAGACGCAAGTATGTAACATGCAGAATAATAATAATAATAATAATAATAATAATATTAATAATATCTTTTATTGTCATTGCACGTCAGTGCAACGAGATTTAGTATGCAGCTCCAACTGATGAAAAAGAAAAGTAAAATAAATAAATAAGCTGTGTGTCGTGACCATCCGAGGGAGACAGTCCAGGGGGGGTGGGGGCACTCAGCAGGGCCGGTTCAGAGCCGCTATAGCTCTTGGAATAAAGCTGTTTCTGAGTCTGGAGGTTCGGGCGTAGAAGGCCTTGTAACGTCTGCCGGAGGGAAGTAGTTCAAACAGTCCGTTACAGGGGTGTGATGAGTCTTTATGGATGCTGACGGCCTTCCTGAGGCACCGTGTGTGTAGATGCCCTCCAAGGCTGGTAGCTCTGTCCCAATGATCCTCTGCGCTCTGTGGACGACGCGCTGAAGAGCTCTCCTCTCCGCCTCCGTGCAGCTGAGATACCACACAGAGATGCCATACGTTAATATGCTCTCTGTGGTGCAGCGGTAGAACGTTGTCAGCAGCTGTTGGGGCAGACCAGTCTTTTTTAATGTCCTCAGGAAGAACAGTCGTTGCTGTGCCTTCTTGACCAGCGCAGCGGTGTTGGTGGACCATGTGAGGTCCTCTGAAATGTGAGTGCCCAGAAACTTAAAGCTGGACACTCTCTCCACACTGTCCCCGTAAATGGCGATTGGGGCGTATTCTCCATTATGGGACCTCCTGAAGTCAATAATCAGCTCCTTGGTCTTGGAGGTGTTTAGTGACAAGTTGTTACGTGTGCACCAGTCCGCCAGGTTCTGCACCTCCACCCTGTATTTTATTTCATCACCGTTGGTGATCAGCCCAATCACTGTTGTGTCGTCTGCAAACTTCACGATGGTGTTGGTGTCGAATGCAGGAACACAGTCGTGAGTGAAGAGGGAGTAGAGCATGGGGCTTAGTACACAGCCCTGTGGTGTGCCGGTGCTCAGGGTGATAGTGGAGGACAGGTGCGGGCCCAGTCTCACTGCCTGCGGTCGCTCCGTCAGAAAGTTCAGGATCCAATCGCATATCGGCGAGCTGAGGCCTGATTAAATGTGACGAGGGGTCCAACATGGTCAATATGCCAGGCATGATCTTCCCCGCAACCTCTTCATCTCACTTCATCAGCTGAACCTTGCACCCTTTAGACTTTAGAGATACAGCGCGGAAATACGACCTCCTGCCCACCGAGTCTGTGCCGACCAGCGATCCACGTGCACTAGCACTACATACACACCAGGGACAATTTACAATTTTACCAAACTCAATGAATCTACAAACCTGTACATCTTTGTAGTGTGGGCGGAAACCGGAGCACCTGGAGACAACCCATGCGGTCACGGGAAGACGTACAAACTCCGCACAGACACCATCCATGGTCGTGATCAAACTCAGGACTCTGGCGCTGTAAGGCAGCAAGTAAGGTTAGCTTTCATAGCAAAAGGATTTGAGTATAGGAGCAGGGAGGTTCTACTGCAGTTGTACAGGGTCTTGGTGAGACCACACCTGGAGTATTGCGTACAGTTTTGGTCTCCAAATCTGAGGAAGGACATTCTTGCCATAGAGGGAGTGGAGAGAAGGTTCACCAGACTGATTCCTGGGATGTCAGGACTGTCTTATGAAGAAAGACTGGATAGACTTGGTTTATACTCTCTAGAATTTAGCAGATTGAGAGGGGATCTTATAGAAACTTACAAAATTCTTAAGGGGTTGGACAGGCTAGATGCAGGAAGATTGCTCCCGATGTTGGGGAAGTCCAGGACAAGGGGTCACAGCTTAAGGATAAGGGGGAAATCCTTTAAAACTGAGATGAGAAGAACATTTTTCACACAGAGAGTGGTGAATCTCTGGAACTCTCTGCCACAGAGGGTAGTCGAGGCCAGTTCATTGGCTATATTTAAGAGGGAGTTAGATGTGGCCCTTGTGGCTAAGGGGATCAGAGGGTATGGAGAGAAGGCAGGTACGGGATACTGAGTTGGATGATCAGCCATGATCATATTGAATGGCGGTGCAGGCTCGAAGGGCCGAATGGCCTACTCCTGCACCTAATTTCTATGTTTCTATGTCTATGTAACTCTACCGCTGCATCACTGTGCCACCCATTGATTGAATCAAACAACAGAAGGTGATTTCTGATTAGGCAGTGGCAAACATGGTAAATGCAGACAGAGCTCTGCTGGGTGTGACTTACCTGATCACAATCTTCCAAATGCCCATGAGCTGGGCAAGAGCACAAATTTCAGAATATTTTGAACGGTTACCTGAAACTAACGCGGAGATGCCTGTGACCTGAGAGTTGCAAGCTGCAGCTTGTGCTCATTGTCATAAATAGTCCTGTGTTTCACAGTGTTGACAGGAACCACTATTTCACACGGAGCAGCATGAAAGGAGAGGGCCGTAGAGACATAAGCATAGAAACAGCAACTTTAACCCACAGAGTCCACACTGATCACCAACCACCCATTTACGCTAATCCTACATTAATCCCATTTTTAAAATTCCGCACATATTTGCGTTAATCCTCTGCTAAATTCTACCTCCACCTATACATTAAGAGAATATTTCACTTATGCAAGGATGCTTTGAGGATTGTCTTGAAAGGTTCTTTCTTAGAAAGTTCAGAGAGTTTATTTTGTTGTCTGGTTTCCAGCCTGGGTATGGTGCGACTCACCCAGCCAAACAGATTGAGGGTGATCAGAGCTTTGATGTTGGCCTGGAAGAAGACTGACACTGGTTCTCCAACACTGCCAATGGCTCTGGAGGGTGGTACTGTTGTCCCACAGACATTAAGCTTGGGGATGGCTTTATGGTCCTCCATCATTCTCTCTCACTTGGTCACGGGCTGTGCCGGCAGAGCAGAGGCTGTGATGGACTACATGATCAACGTTGCGTTCTCTGAGACTTGGCTCGCATGTGTGACAATTAACCAATTTTATTGTGACCATTGCTTGTCAAGGACTGGTGTTCTTGGTGAGCAGAAGGCCGATGAAGTCATATATTGGTAATGGTAATATATTGGAGTCCTATAACATGGAAACAGACCGTGTGACCCATCCTTTCCCCATACTGACCAAGATGCTCCATCTACACTAGTCCTGCCTGCCCTCATTTAGCCTTTATCCCTCTAATCCTACTAATTGGTGAGGATCGCAAATCATGCAGCAGATGAAAGAATGTGGTCATTTTTTGGGGATGTCCAAACTTGTTGAGTATGGTCTATCATCCATCTCAATTGATGTAGTCCAAGGTTATTGTGAGGTTAACGGCTAGGTGCGATGGATGGGCTTCTATATTTATCTTGGATTTAACACATGGTGAAGATCACCATTATAGACAATAGACAATAGGTGCAGGAGTAGGCCATTCGGCCCTTCGAGCCAGAACCGCCATTCAATGTGATCATGGCTGATCATCCCCTATCAGTACCTCATTCCTGCCTTCTCCCCATATTCCCTGACTCCGCTATTTTTAAGAGTCCTATCTAGCTCTCTCTTGAAAGCATCCAGAGAACCTGCCTCCACCGCCCTCTGAGGCAGAGAATTCCACAGACTCACCACTCTCCGTGAGAAAAAGTGTTTCCTCTTCTCCGTTCTAAATGGCTTACTCCTTATTCTTAAACTGTGGCCCCTGGTTCTGGACTCCCCCAACTTCGGGAACATGTTTCCTGCCTCTAGCGTGTCCAAACCCTTAACAATCTTATATGTTTCAATGAGATACCCTCTCATCCTTCTAAACTCCAGTATACAAGCCCAGCTGCTCCATTCTCTCAGCATATGACAGTCCCGCCATCCCGGGAATTAACCTTGTAAACCTACACTGCACTCCCTCAATAGCATGAATGTCCTTCCTCAAATTAGGGGACCAAAACTACACACAATACTCCTGGTGTGGTCTCACTAGGGCTCTGTACAACTGCAGAACCTCTTTGCTCCTATGTTCGATTCCTCTTGTTATAAAGGCCAACATGCCATTCGCTTTCTTCACTGCCTGCCGTACCATTGCACCTCTTGGGGCAAATCTTCGGCCTTTGGGTGGTGACAGTTTAGGAGTATTCTCATGATGCCATTCCCTGCAGAAGGCAGCAAGGATCCTATCTATAATTATGACAGTTGGGCATTTCATTTATGATGATATGGCATTTCTAGGATCCCGTGGTAAGCTCTTCCCAAAGGGAGAGATGAGGCAATATATTTGGCCAGAAGAACTTAAAGCTTTAGTATTTCAGTAAGGATTTTATCTGTTCAAGAGGTCTTGTTGTAACTCACTCAGTGGATGACCTTTTCAATTTCTTGCCTGTAGTTTTGGTTTTGTAGTCATGGTTGTAGTTTAATTCAGTTTAGATCAGCGATAGCCCGGAAACAGGCCCTCTGGCCCACCAAGTCCGCACTGACTAGCTATCCCTGCACACTAATACTATCCTATACACACTAGAGAGAATTTACAATTATACCAAGCCAATTAGCCGACAAACCTGTACGTCTTTGGAGTGTGGGAGGAAATCAGAGATCCCGGAAAAAAACTGATGATCGTTGGTCAGCATAGATTGGGCAGAAGGGCCTGATTCCACACTGTATCTCTAAACTAAACTAAAACTGAACAAAACTATCTTGCATGAGCTTCACCCGGTCACAGGGAGATGGTACAAACTCTGTGCAGTACAGCACCTGTAGTTAGGATGGAACCCAGGTGTCTGGTGCTGTAAGGCAGCAACTCTACAGCAGCGCCACTCTGCTGTGTTCCATATGTACATGCAGCGTAAGATGTTGTAGCCCCTGTTGGACTCTGAAGGAGCTGCTCCTCAGGTTCTGGCTACATTTTAGCCCCACGCTCCTGATATTTGGGCACCTGGTACAGAGGGGGGGGGGGTCGGGAGGGAGGTGGGGGGGGAGGGGTGGTCTCCCTGCCGGTCTGCTCCTGGGCCTGGCCAAGATGGCCATTTGTGGCTCCAGGCAACGGGTCCGCGTGTCCCTGGAGAGGGAACACACGTTGTCCATGGGGTCTCTGGACGTGAACGCTGGTCGCCGCGGGAGGTTGAGTGTATTATTGATAAAGTTGGCGATATATTAATTTGATGACTGTTTGTTAACTGCCAATATAGGCAGCCTTTGATCGTGTTAATACTCTTTATAGTTATTTTTGTTTTCTGAATAAAAGTATTTGTAAAAAAAAAAGAATTTTTTTAAAATATAAAAGTGTAGAGGTCATCGTGCTCACATTTACCACAGAACTGGGTTTCCAAGATAAAAACTTCTGAAAATATATATACAAATCCTTAGTTTATAAAGGGCATGAAGGGGAGCACCCTATATTTAATGGGACAAGATCCATGACAAAGTATGTGTTGGTTCAATGCGTGTGAGAAGTCTGCTCCAAATGACACAATGGGGCAGAGTCGAGAACAGCCTCCTCTTAAGTATCAAATAAACTAAGGAGCTGATCGTGGACTTTAGGAGGGCACATCATCTGAGGACGTACACACCATTGAAGATAAATGGGGATACTGTGGATAGGGTGAGCTGTTTTAAATATCTGGGAGTCCACATCTCTGAGGATATGACATGGACATCACACGCTGCAGCACTCGTGAGTAAGGCAAGGCAGCGCCTTTACCACCTCAGGCAATTGAGGAAATTCAGAGTGTCTCTGAGGATCCTCCAGTGCTTCTACTCAGCGGCTGTGTAAAGCATCTTGTCCGGAAATATCACGATTTGGTTTGGGAACTGCTCTGCCCAAGACAAGAAGGCTCTGCAGAGAGAAGTGCGTTCGGCCGAACGCACTATGGGAACTTCACTCGCCCCTCTGCAGGAACTATACATCAGAAGGTGCAACTCCAGAGCCAACAAGATCATGGGAGACCCATGCTGCGAGAACGGAGAGGATGAGAAGGAGTTTCTTCCCATTAGGACTGTAAACGCCTATCTCTCCAGAGACTAACTTTACTGAACCATTCTACTGTTGTGTGGCGTCTTTTTAAAATTGCTGTTTGTTTCCTTTTCTTCCCTCCCTCCCACAAATATGTAATATGTGAATATTCTGTTCATTGCCACTGCACATCTCGTATGTGTATGTGACGAGTAATCTTGACTTGGCTGCAGAACTCTTGAAGAATGTTAGTGCTGTGTGATATCTAGAAGAGATGAGCTTGACGATGCTTCGTGGCAAGAATCATCAGAATGAACCAATTGACCTCCCTCATTCCAGTTTTCTCTCAATTGGTTCAGACTGCTGACTGAGCAAAACAAGAAGTGAACAAATCCTGCTCTTAATTCATTTTGGCCAGTGTTTCTTTTCCTGTGGAATTGCAACCAAGAACGCAGTCTTGCTGAGACCGAACTCTTCTGTTCTTTTGGGATATTTCAAGTGTTACAGCACAGATTTATTTTCTATCTTAATCGAAAACACATGTTCCAATCCACAACAGAACAGTTCTGCCACGATGCAGTCTCTCTCCGCTGATGCTTCTCTGTGGCAAGATGCCACAGCACTCCATTATGAAGCCTGCTGCTCACCATAGACCTGAGCTCAGAGCGCTCAAAGACTCTCTTCATTGGCCATACTCAACGTGGCACAGTGGCGCAGCAGTAGAGCTGCTGCCTTAAGGGCCTGTCCCACTGTACGAGGTATTTCAAGAGCTCTCCCGATTTAGCATGGATCAAATCAAACTCGTGGTAAGCACGTAGAATGTACGTAGCGGGTACGTCGGAGCTTGGGACGTCTCTTACCGGCTAGTAATGCTAACGGCAGGTACTCGGGAAACGCGGTAAGCTCGTGAAGACTCGTGAAGTTTTTTCAACGTTGAAAAATGTCCACGAGAGCCCCGAGTACCTACGAGCAGCTATTACCGTAATTCTCCGAGTTCGAATCAGGGGAAACGCGGGAAGAACTCTTGAATTAGCTCGTACAGTGGGACCTTTACAGTGCCATAGACCTGGATTTGATGCTGACTACGGGTGCTGTCTATACGGACTTTGCACCTTCTTCCTATGACCACATGGGTTTTCTCCAGGTGCTCTGGTTTCCTCCCACATTCTAAAGACTTGCAGGTTTGGAGGTTAATTGGCTTCTGCAAAATTGCCTCTAGTGTGTAGGATGTGAAACAGGGATAACAGAACCAGTGTAGGGGTGATCGTTGGTCAGTGTTACTCCGTGGGCCGAAGGGCCTGTTTCCACACTGTATCTTGAAACTAAACTAAACTATCTCGCTTGAGATTTAGACACCTGGGTTTAAGTTCATCAGAGGGTTAATCAATCCTGGACAGCAGTGCAAAACTGATGATGGGAGGTTAGCAGCTAGCTATACACTTCTGCCATCTTACTCTGTACAGTCTCTCCCCCCCTCCCCTCCCCTTCCTATCCCATAATAAAAGTGATGGCAAAGAATATCAACAATAAATAATTCTGATCCACGAGAAGTTTTAAAGGATGTGAACTGTGCCGTGTAAATCTCTTTCAAAGGTACAATGCCATTACTTCCCACTTTGTGTTACATTAACCTAACATGATCCAAGGGAAACTCACAGGCTAGGGAGTTCTGTGCTGGTTTAATAGCACGTTTGCCTGTACTCTGCACTCAGACTAATGGAGAATAATGCTAGTTGGAGTGAAACTGTCATGGACCAGGTGCTGAGGTTTCCTGCCCAGTGGCCAGTGAGTTAGGTTGAACTCTCCCATTAAAAGTATAAAACCTCACCTTGGCCTTGATGGCACAGAGGTCTCGGTGCCGCCCAGCGCACAAGATGACATTAACAAAAAGAGCATGGAATATCTCTCCTGGTGACTCCTTTTCACTTGGGTGAGAAGATTTCCGTGTGGGGCAGATTGCTATTTTGTTTCCCACTTTCTCCTTTTGCTGAATCTTATAAGTGTCGTTTGTTAAATCTGTGTTTATGTGTGACCTCCTCAAATGGTTGAAATCCATGAGCCCTGCATGGAATTGGGCGGCATGGTAGAGCTGCTGCCTCTCAGATCCAGAGACCCGGGTTTGATCCCGTCTCATTCCCGTTCACACTAACAGCTCGCATTGATTTTCATTCTGGAAATCCAGGGTTTTGCAGGAAGGTGCGTCTCTTAAGAATCTAACAGGCCAGTGAAAGGGATGGTTGAAATAGCCTCCATGCCCTTTGTAAGTCCATGCCAGCCTCAGGGCCCAGACAGCATGCATCAGGGGAGGCAGCAATCATATCTGTGCGGGAATGTGTAGGAAGTTACTGCAGATGCTGGTTTAAACAGAAGGTAGACACAAAAAGCAGGAGCAACACTGCAGGTCAGACATCATCTCTGGAGAAAAGGAATAGGTGACGTTTTGGGTTGGAACCCTTCTTCGAGGGTGATAACTACACAAGAGAAAGTTTTACTGGTAGGGTTCATGACGAGGGACACAAAAAGCTGGAGTAACTCAGCGGGACAGGCAGCGTCCCTGGAGGGAAGGAATGGGTGACGTTTCGAGTCGAGACCCTACTTCAGACTAGTTAAGGAAATGGGAGATATAGACGATGATGTAGAGAGATAAAGAACAATGAATGAAAGATATGCAAAAAAGTAACGATGATATTTGTTGGGTGAAAACGAGAAGCTGGTGCAACTTGGGAGGGATAGAGAAAGAGGGGAATGCTAGGGATAGTTGAAGTTGGAGAGATCAATATTCATATCACTGGGTTGTAAACTGAGGTATGGGAAGATGGTCATAGAGGCATAAACAATTATAATTTATTCACTTTTAGGGCCACTGTGTCACTGGGAAGGACAACATTTATTGCCTCTTCTTTTTCGCGTTGGGAAGGTGTAGATAGTGATACTTGGCCATTTCAGAGAACATTCAAAGGAGGGGCTGTAGTCAAATAAAGGCCCAGACCAGACAAGGACAGCAGATTACCTCCCCTCAAGGACATTAGTGAACTAAACAAGATATTATGACATATTTCACTTGGGCAGCTTATAACCCAATGGTATGAATATTGATTTCTCTAACCTCAAGTAACCCTTGCATCCCCCCCTCTCTCTGCTCCTCCCCCGCCCTAGTCATCATATTAGTTTCACTGTCATCCTGCTGAGTTTCGCTGTTTGTATCATTTGTTTTCACCTTCTCCACAGCCAACAATGGACCATTGATCATCATTGCTGGCTTTGATTTGTCCTTTTGTATACCTTTCATTAATTTGTTCTAACATAGACACAAAATGCTGGAGTAACTCAGCGGGACAGGCAGCATCTCTGGAGAGAAGGAATGGGTTACGTTTCAGGTCGAGACCCTCCTTTAGACTGAGTTACTCCATCATTTTGTGTCTATTTTCGATTTAAACCAGCATCTGCAGTTCTTTCCTACACATTAATTTGTTCTGTGTACCTTTTCATATATCTTATTTTGCTTTCCCCGGAGTCTGAAGATCAAAAACGTCACCTATTTCTTTTCTCCAGAGATGCTGTTTGATCTGCTGAGTTACTCCAGCTTTTTGTGTCTTATCTAAGATATTATGACACCGTCATCATTACTGGATTGTTGGTCCAGGGCTTTGGATTATTAGTTAGATAACTAATGTCCTGCCATCGAACAGTGGCTTGTTTCTGATCTGTACGGGCAATCTGAGCAGATCATTATTGCCTGT